>NC_057919.1:40256561-40556561 GCF_018873765.1 Telopea speciosissima
ATTCCTGGACTTGCTAATAAAGAGCCTTACAAGCATCTTAATGAGTTCTTAGAGGTATGCTCTACAGTCAAAATCCAAGACCTCTCGCCAGATGCCCTAAAGTTACTCCTATTCCCATTTTCCTTAAAGGACAAAGCCAAACACTGGCTTCATTCCCTAGATTCGGTTAGGATTTCTACATGGGCGGGGATGCAGTAGAAATTTCTGAAAAAACTCTTCCCCATTGGCCAAACTAATAGCCTTAGAAGAGCCATTACTAGTTTCTCCCAATTAGAGGGCGAACAATTTCATGAAGCGTGGGAGAGACTCAAGGAATTACTTAGGAAGTGCCCCCACCACGCTGTCCCGAAATGGCAGTTAGTCCAGTGCTTTTATGATGGCCTCCATGACCGATATAGGCAGATGGGCACTCCTCTTGTGGGGGAACATTTATGCACAAGAATGAGACGGAAGCATGGGATCTTTTTGAAGCCCTTAGTGAGAATTCCCAACATCATGCTTCGGCCTCTCGGACTGAGATTCCACTCATAGGGCAACCAAAGAAGGGCGGTCTCCATGGGATCAACCTAACTGTAGAGATGACTACTAAGGTTGATATGCTGCCCAAGAAATTGGACTATCTGATGTTTGTAGGATAGCATTCTATGTCCCCTTTCCCAATGAGTTTCCCTACACCCAATTAGACTAAAGCCTGTGCCTTATGTGCTAGCCCTAGTCATTATGTGACGGACTGTCCTTAGGCTGCACAATACCCTGAATTTGTTCAGGAACAGGTATAAGTGGCTCAAGGTTTCCCTAAACCGGGTAATGATCCTTTTTCCAATACCTATAACCGGGGATGGCGAAACCACCCAAACCTTTCATGGAGAAACTCAGTACCTAATAATCCTCCAAACCCATCATATAGGCCACCATTTAATGTTCAATCTAATGCCTATAGGGGTGGACAACCGCCATATCCTCAACTCCAATAGAATCAATCCTTTGAGGAAAAGGTGCTAAAAGCATTAAGTGGACTCGAGCAGAACATACAGCTGCTACACTCACATACTATGTCCATTAATAAGCTAGAGAACAAACTAGGTCAACTAGCTGATGCTATAAGCAGGAGGGAGGCTGGACAATTGCCAAGTCAGCCAATAGGTAACCCAAACAATCAAATGGGTCTAGGGAAAGAACAGGTCCAATCGGTCATAGTCTTAAGGAGCGGCAAAAGGGTGGAAAAACCTGATACACCCTTAGCCACTAATGAAACGTTGCCTACTAAGTCTCAAAGCCAAGGAGAGGTGGAGTCAACCCTACAAAATTCTGGTGGTGGTGTAGAAACACATGAGTCCATTACTGAAACACCACCTATGGAAAGCACTCATCAGTTCCCAAGGAAGGGGTTGCACATCCCCATTGTGGAGGGACTATCACCTGACTCTTACATTCCAAAGGTTCCTTTTCCCCAACCCCTTCAGACATCAGCCCCAGACTACTTGGATAAAAAGGGTGCAAAGATGTAAGAGATAGACTTGTTCCAACAAGTTCACATCAATCTCCCCCTTTTGGATGCTATCAAGCAAGTTCCTGCTTACTCTAAGTTTTTAAAAGATCTCTGTACCCAAAAATGTAAGTTGAGAACTTAAATCCCTAAGATCGTCCATTTGACTGAACAGGTTAGTTCGGTAATTTTTAGCCACTAACCCCCTAAGCTTAAGGATCTAGGTGCGCTTCTTATTTCCCTCATCATTGGAGATCTCTCCATAAGTAGGGTACTACTCGATTTAGGGGCTAGTGTGAATAACTTGCCTAGTTCAATCTATGATAGATTTGGTTTAGGAGATTTGAAACTCACTGAGGTCATCCTTCAGTTGGCTAGTTATTCAGTCAAGACACCTCGTGGTTTGTTAGAGGATGTTTTAGTGAAGGTGGAAGAATTGCACTTTCCTATGGACTTCCTTGTCTTGGATATGGATACAGCCACCACAGCCAAGCTTCCCCCTATCATTTTAGGGTGCCCCTTCTTAACTACTGCAAATGCTTGCATAAATTTTAGATCGGGTGCTATGGACATCTCTTTTGGGAATAAGAAGATTAGGCTCAACATCTTCAATGCATCCTTAGGTTCCATTCGAGAGGAATAGTATTTTACATTGGATTTATTAGATGAAGTTGTGGCTGATCACACTTTGCACATGCTTATTGATGACCCTTTGCAGCATTATGTAATGTTTGGAGAGGAGTCTGAGGCATATACTGAAGAGGTGCATACTTTGCTAGATTCCTCACTCTCTTCAGAACAGTCACCTTGGACAATTAGGTTTGAGCCTCTTCCCCCTTTGGCTACATCTCCCCAACCTTCTTCTCTAATATCCCCTCCAAAGTTGGAGTTTAAACCTCTCCCTTCTACCCTTATGTATGCATTTTTAGGGAAAGGAGAAACCTTGCCTGTTATTATCTCATCCAATCTTTCATCCAGGCAAGAAGCTCAACTTTTGGAAGTTCTTTCTGAGTACAAGGTTGCCATTGGTTGGTCCTTGGCTGATCTTAAAGGTATTGACCCTTCATTCTGTATGCACAGGATCTATTATAAGGAGGGAGCAAAACCCTTTAGGGACCCACAGCGTTGTCTGAACCCTAATATGAGGGAAGTAGTGAAGAACGAAGTAGTAAAGTGACTTGATGCTGGCATCATATACCCCATCTCGGATAGTCAATGGGTTAGCCCCACTCAGGTTATCCCTATGAAGTCCGGCATCACGGTTGTTTCCAACAACTAAGGTGACCTTGTCCCAACTCGTACCACTACGGGTTGGTGTGTTTGTATTGATTATCGGAAGCTGAACAAGGTCACCTATAAAGACCACTTTTCTCTGCCCTTCATTGATCAGATTTTAGAGAAATTGGCTGGGTAGAGCTACTTTTGTTTTCTTGACAGTTATTCAGGATACAATTAAGTTCCTATATGTCCCAGTGATCAAGAGAAAACAACCTTCACTTGCCCCTTTGGTACATTTGCATTCAGACGCATGCCCTTTGGGTTATGCAATGCTCCGGCCACCTTTCAAAGGTGCATGATGGCCATCTTTTCTAACATGGTTGGTCAATCTTTAGAGGTTTTCATGGATGACTTCTCTGTCTTTGGGTCATTCTTCGATGAGTGTCTCCATCGATTATCTCAGGTTCTTAAACGGTGTGTGGGGACAAACCTCATTCTTAGTTGGGAGAAGAGCCATTTCATGGTTCAAAAGGGTATTGTCTTCGCCCACATTATTTTTGCACGAGGCATTAAGGTTGACCCGGCCAAGGTTGATTTGATTGCTAAGTTACCCCCTCCCACATCCATTCGGCAGGTCCATTCTTTCTTGGGCCATGCCAACTTCTATAGGCGTTTCATCAAAGACTTTAGCTTGATTTCTAGGCCCCTGTGCAGTCTTCTTGCAAAGGATGCCCCTTTTTTCTTTGATGATAAATGCCTTCATGCTTTCCACACCCTTCATGATTCATTGGTTAAAGCTCCCATTATGAGGTCACCTGATTGGTCTCTCCCCTTTGAGATCATGTGTGATGCGTCCGACTATGCGGTTGGTGCTGTTTTAGGCCAAAGGGTTGATGGGAAGCCTGTTGTGATTTACTATGCTAGTAAGACCCTCTCTGATGCTCAGATGAATTACACCACTACTGAGAAGGAGTTACTAGCAGTAGTTTTTTCCCTTGATAAGTTTAGATAAAATCTTTTGGGCTCAAAAGTGATTGCCTATTCGGATCACTCAGCTCTTTGGCATCTCCTATCCAAGCGTGATGCTAGGCCGAGGCTCATCCGATGGATTCTCCTCCTTCAAGAGTTTGACTTGGAGATCAAGGATAAAAAGGGGTCAAAAAATGTTGTAGCAGACCATTTATCCTAGATTCTTCTAGATTCCTTATCCCGGATTCTTCTAGATTCCCCTCCCACACCGAAGTTGGTTCGGGAAACTTTCCCCGATGAGCAGTTGTTTTCCATTTCATCGAAACTAACTCCATGGTATGCAATTATAGTGAACTATCTCGCTGTTGGAAAATTACCTCCTGATTGGGATAAAGCAGCTCGAGATAAATTCCTCTCTACTGTACAATACTACTACTAGGAGGATCCAGAATTATTTCGATACTGTTCGGACCAGGTCATTCATCGTTGTGTCCCGAAGAGTGAGTTTTAGAGCCTATTATTGTTTTGCCATACTCTCACCTGTGGGAGACACTATAGTGGCAAGAAAATGACTGCCAAGGTACTGTAGTCTGATTTCTATTGGCCCATGTTATTTCGGGATGCACACACCTTCTGCAAGGCATGCGTAAGATGCCAACAAGTTGGTAATCTGTCCCGATGTGAGTTGCCCCTGAGCCTTATCCTAGTAGTTGAGATTTTTTTATCTTTGGGGTATAGAATTTATGGGCCCATTTCCTGCCTCATTCAGTAATGAGTATATTCTTGTGGCAGTTGATTAGGTTTCGAAATGGGTAGAAGCCAAGGCTATGAAGACCAATGATCACAAGGTGGTTATGTCTTTTATTCAGGAGTACATCTTTAGCCATTTTGGATTTCCCAGGGCCATCATTAGTGATGGTGGCTATCATTTTAGACATTGGAGGTTAGAGGCTTTACTAAAGAAGTACTCTATTACCCATAAAACGGCCACCCCTTATCATCCCCAGACATCTGGTCAGGTGGAGGTATCTAACCAAGAGATAAAACGGATATTGGAGAAGATAGTTAGACCGGACTGTAAGGACTGGTCTACTCGGCTGACTGATGCTTTGTTGGCTTACTGAACTGCATATAAAACTCCTACAGGTATGTCTCCATACCGATAAGTTTTTGGTAAAGCCTGTCATCTTTTGGTTGAGTTGGAACACCGAGCATATTGGGCCATAAAGACATTTAATTTTGATATGACTCAGGCTGGTTCTGTCACACCCCAAACCACCCCCTAGGAGGATTAGGTAGGTGACCCGAATTGTATAACGGCAATCCACCAAACCGCATGGATCTAGAAGCTGTTAATACATTCACAGTCCCACATTCATCACAATACTACAAGTAAGATCAAAGTGCTGCAGATAATCTATAATTATAACAAGAAAGAAAGCGTAGCAATATAGGAATGATGGTGGTATATATACATAAAGAGTTTTGAAACATTCCCTCCCAGATACAACCCACGACTGAAAGATAAAGCTAACAAAAGCTAAAAGGAAATACATACATATATATATATATATAGGGTGAGATAACTCAACCCCAAAAAGAAAGAGAAAAACTACAACTAAACCAAAAGCAAAGACGGGGATAAACTCTTGTCAAGAATAAAAAGGAGTCCCCAAGATAAAAAGCATCAAGTGTTACCCACACTAGTCTTCATCACTGACCACCGAGGAACGCACGCATCATCGGCATGACCTCCGTCGGAGTCCATACCAATAGCATCATAATCACAAGGGCTCTCCTCCTCGTAACTAGTCTCCATGCCACAATGGCATCGATCTGCACAATCATCTAAGAGAAAAACATATATAACAGAGTGTAAGCCCCACTGAGCTCGTGAGTAAATCATATCATCATGCATGCATATGCAACCACAATCCACATGTTCCTACATGATAAGCAAGTCTAGATTATTTAATTAGCCACCTAACAAAATAGCTAAGTCAGGTCAGTGCTACTACAATCCCCAATACATGTATCCCTGGTACGGGCTTGGTTACCCCTTCCCGCGATACACCCATTGAGTTGTCGGAGAGAACCAGCCTGCTCCAGCATCTCCCTACCCAGGTCAGCCCGACCGGTCCTCTGGATTAACTCTTGTGGGGTAACCGACTCAATATAATCTCACCTTCCGGTGCTTCCCGACATGTAATTTGAGGATAAACTTTATGTGTGGCACTCGGCCAAAAATTCACCTATTGGTGCTTCCCAAGCTTGTAGCCCGAGGCTTCCCGACATATTTGCCCTGGGGCAACCCAGCTATGCTGAGGCTTCCCAACGTAAACCCCTCTAGGGTTTTACGGTAGTCCTCACAGTTATCCAACACCTTAACCCCCGTTGGCAAGGGTGCGTAGCATGGGTGATGAAACTCTAGCCCCATGTCTATATGGCATCGTACGAGTCTGGCAGTGTCAACCGTATCCCATACTACGGGCTACCACCGGCCTCGTTTCGAAGCCGACTTCGACATCTAGCCTAACATTCACAGTCATCATGTACAAATCACAGTGTTGATCAACAGACAATCAATGTGTAGTAATTTTGAGTAATTGAATAGAATTTAAATAACACAACATTAATAATTTAAGAATTTAATTTCCGGCATAGTAATGTAGTTACACATACATATATGATAATACTTCACTCACCTGGGTCTGGTTCTAAGAACTCAATTGCAGTTTCAGTTCCAGTTGTAGTCCGGTTGTAGGCCTCGAGCGCAGGATCAAATCCTAGATATAAATCAGAGATTGTTATTTAATATTCCAAACTGTTTCAAGAAGTCCTAGGGTTGATCTAAGCTCACTGGGTTAACTCGGTGAATAGTTAGTTGGTCATCACTTAGAATTCTCTGGGCCTTGCACTGGGCCTTAGGCCTATGTCCCGGTGCATCATCCAGAGTTGGTGGCCTAGGGGTAGAATGGTCATTTACCACATCAGTACATGTTTCAAGGTCACATTAGTCTTACAATGCTGTCCCCAATTTGACAGTATTGCAGGACCCATCATACCTGCGGGGCCCACTTGGGTTCCCAAAGCATTCCCACATATGGACAAATATGGGAAGGAGCTTTTTGGTCATTTTCCATCTTCCGATACTGATTTATGGTCTTATGGTGAAGTCCCCCAGGTCAGATCAGCAAAACAGTGAAGTTTCATTCACTGGGCGATGTCTCTGGGTGATGTCTGCATCGCCCAGAGATTACAAAAACGTGAACAGGCTGAGATTCCAAGGTTGCAGGCCATGGGCAGTGGCCACATCATTCCCCCATGCATGATAGGTCATCATGGACTCCCAAGGGTGTTCTTTACACTGGACACCTTAGATTTTTACCTGGGCCCACCACTTGGCTGCCAGAGGCTGCCCAAACAGCCCAGTGAATAGTATCTCATGATTTCTCTAGTTACAAAACTTGGTTTTAGCTACATGCAAGGCTAGATTCAGGTGTAAAATAGTAATCCAAGGCCATTGCTACCTAGGGTTAGGTTCCATGCAGCCAGGGCAAGAAATCAGGACTCCAAACAGCCTGTTTTCAGTGTAACTGAGCAGTGCAGCCAAGCACAGCCTGGTTTCGATTCTCAGATGCAAAAACAGATGTATAAATCATCATAAAATGTTCAGATCTTCCATGCTTCTTGCTTGCATGGTAGATCTAAGATAGTATATGGCAACCCCTAGCTGTTCTGGGCTGCCAAAGGCCAGATAGCATTCAAAATCACAGAGATACATGAGGATGAACAGTAGTAGCATGAGAGCAACATATCAGGGGTATGGTTCGATACCTGAAAGCTCAGAGGCTTGCTCGAATCAAGCCTTGGATGCAAGGCTGCTCCTCCTTCTTCTCCTTCCCTCTTCTTCCATTCTTTTCTTTCCTCTCCCTTCCCCCACGATTTGAATAGTAGCCAAGAGTTCTAAATGAACCTAAGGCCCCCTATTTATAGCCCAACCTGTTTGGCTTCTAAGGCCTGTTTTCAAAATGCATTTTTGACTGCATTCTCAGCCATTCTAGGCACTCAGGTGGGGTCCACAGTGATCCAAGGGTATGAGGTAGTCCCTCAGATTCCCCTCAACTTATACAGGGTGCCCATGCCCAATATGGGTGGTCCCGATAATTGAAATCCTTTAAATAATGTTGTTTTGCACTCTGGGCAATGTCTCTGGGTGATGTCTGCATCACCCAGTGCATTGCCCAGAGATTTTAGCAAGGTTGAAACTCAGTGGGCTTGCATAGGGGTTTGACTCAGGGTCAGGGCCTTGTACCCACATGTCTCTTAGGGTCTTTTACACACATTTTCAGGGGTGGGACCCACAATTATGGAGAGGAGAGAGAATACCTGGAGTCCAGGCAATACATTATGCTGTGAGCTATGCAGTTGCAAGTGTCAGTGATCCATCTATTGACAGGCATATAGGAGGTCATCCTCAGGGTTTCTTCATCAATTTCAATCACTTGAGTGATACTCCACAGTGTGCTTGGGTGGCATGTCAGGGGTTCCTATCCTTCAATCAAAATTCCAGTCAGTCAGGAGCAGGGTTTGACATTTCTCCCCACCTTACAAAAATTTCGTCCTCAAAATTGGCTTACCTTGTGTCTCGAAGAGTTGGGGATATTTCTCTTTCATTTCTTCCTCATGTTCCCAGGAAGCTTCTTCTATCGGATTGTTTTTCCATCGAACCTTTGCAAAGGCAACTTTGCGGTTCTATCCAATATCTCCAAAGGCTATTCTTCGTAGGTCATATCCACGTCCAACTGTTTAGGTTTAGTTGAGAGTACATGTGTCAGGTTGTTGATGTATTTCCTTAGCATTGACACATGAAAAACTTCATGGATGCCTTACAAAGATGGTGGTAATGCCAGTCGATAAGCTACGGGTCTTACCTTGTTGAGGATTTCATAAGGACCGATGAATCTCGGGCTCAGCTTGCCCTTCTTATTGAAGCGTAGCATGTTGGGGAATTCTAACCCACCTCCATTAGTGTTTTGATGATAACAAACATGTAGACAAGGTTGTGTGTGTCTCTATGTCGACAGGAAAATAAGATGTGAAACTTGAAGACACAAAGTAAGAGAAGCTAAGAAAGAGAAGTTCAAGAACTAACCATTGAAGACCATGAAGGCATGACAAAGCTTGACAAGCATAGAAGACATCAAAAGAGTTATTGAAGAGTGAAGAGTGACGAAGATGCTCGTGTGCACTCTTAGAACACTAATTGCATGACTGTAATTGCACTTGCATAAAATAAATGAATGCGCATGTGCATCTTTTAGGGACCTTAGGAGGATACAAATGAATCCCCTATGACCTTAGAATAAGCCAAAATTGGTTGGAAAAAGTCCCGGACCGAACCCATCAGTCATACAGTCGAAATCAAATCTTGACTGTGATCCGGTCTATTGATCTGGTCGACCGGATCTTAGGGTGTGCATAGACCGGATTAGGCAGTAGCCTCATGGGTATGTTCCCATAGATGATCCGATCGACCGGACATCGATCGGATGCCCCTGCTGCCTTTGAATAAATGGTTTCCAACGGCTAGGATCCGATCGACCGGATCAGTTTTCAGGTAAACCGGATTGGTAAAAATAGAGTCGTTAGAGCACTTTTTGCACATATTTCTTTGGCCATTAATGAGCCTATAAATAGAGAACATGTCAGACCTTTTCACTCACCCATTATAGTCCAAAATTTTACTTTTGTGAAAGGTGAAAAATGATTATCGCTCTCATAATTGAAGTCTTGTCCACATTGATCAAGAGTTGACTTCAAAGCTTAAAGGACCTTCCCAAGTTCACTCAAGGCTTAATTCTAAGAGAAGGTCTTCATTGTATAAGCATACATTCACATCATTTGGCACTTGCAAGGAGTAAACATCACACTCCTTGCTTAGGTATTTTTACCTTAATTCTTTTTGTATTTAGTTTATGCTTTTAAGTTTACAAAGCATTGTTTGCATTGGCCTAGACTGTACTTAGGCATTGCAAGGATCCTCTTATCCTTAAAAGATTTTGGATTCTCTTATCCTTAAAAGATTGAGATCCTCTTATCCCGTGTAAAAAGATTGTAAAGGTGTTCTTCCTACCTACTATACTGAAAGGAAGAAACTAATGAATTCTCTCAAGGTTGAGAGGAGTGGACGTAGGCTAAGTTTAGCCGAACCACTATAAATTCTTTGTGTCCTCTATTTGCGCAGTCTCTTTTTCTCTATCTTATTTAATTTCTTTAAAAATTTTAAAAGGATATAAATTCACTAGTGATAACCTATTCACCTCCTTCTAGGTTATCCAACAAGTAGTATCAGAGCGGGAGCTCATTTTGATTGAGACTAAGATCAATGGGATCTAATTATACCAATCCTCTTGAGGGTCTAAATGTATCTAGACCTCCCTTGTTCAATGGAGACAATTTTCCTTATTGAAAAATTAGATTCTGAAACTTCACATGTGTACATAATCTTGAAGTTTGGCATGTTATTGAAAATGGACCTTATTCCTTTACTAAGATTGTAGATGGTGAAAGTGTGCCTAAGAAAACCTTTGAATTAACTCCGACTAAAAAAAGAGAAAATTTAGTTTAATTTCAAGACTATCACCTTTCTACAATATGCCTTGACCAATTCTGAATTTAATAAGATAAATCATGTGTGAAACGACTAAAGAGATTTGGGATACACTTGTGGTTTCATATGAGGGAACCTCACAAGTAAAGGAATCCAAGATTGATAAACTTGTGCATGAATATGAATTATTTAAAATGTTAGAAAATGAGAGTATTTCAAACATATTTTTGCGTTTTACTAACATTACCAACAAGTTGAAGGGACAGGGTAAAACATACACCAAGTCCGAGAATGTAAGAAAAATTTTCAGGTCACTTTCCCCCAAGTGGAGACCGAAAGTAACAGCCATTAAGGAAGCAAAGGACCTCGACAAAGTTAGCCTAGACGAACTGCTTGGATCTCTTCTTACTCACGAAGTCGAATTGAATGATGATGAAAGATGGTCGAAAGTGAAAGAACCAAAGAATAAGTCTATAACTCTCAAGACCACAAATGTTTCTGATGAAGAGAGCAATGAAGAAGAGGATGTCACTTTCTCAGAAAAAGAAATGTCCCTTATCACAAAGAAGTTACAGAAATTCCTCAAGAAGAAAGGTGGAAAATACTTCAATAAGAGACAAGTAAGCAAAGGTAAAAATCTAACCAAAGATAAAACTCCTCTTTCCAAGAAAGATATTGTTTGTTATGACTGCAAAAAGCCCGGACACTTCAGAACTGAATGTCCAAAAGGACAAGATAAGAAGAAAGCATATGCTGCTGAAATTTCATGGGATTCAAGTGAAGAAGAAGTGGTGGGAGATTCTGATGAAGAAGTAACAATTCTAGCTCTTATGGCAACAGAAGAAGACATTGAGGTAAGTTCAGCCTATCTAACTTCAAATTCTAAAAATAGTTATTCAATTAAAGAGATAGATACAGATGACATAGATGAAGATGATATTGAAAAGGGATTTAAAGCTCTCTATGAGGCAAGTCACAAGCTTGAAGCTTCAAACTCCTTTTTAGAAAAAGAAGTAATAGAATTAAACAATAAAATCAATGACCTACGTATCTATGTTGCCAAACTTGAAGGAAAAAATGGGAGATTGACGTCGACCTTGCTAACCTTCACCAAGGATCAAAAATCTTTAGACACTCTTTTTAGTACCCCTCAAAAGCCACCACAAGACAAAGAAGGTTTAGGCTATAATGGGAAAAACCCATACCATGCCAAAGATAAAGAAAAAGTGGTAAAGGGAAGAACATACCAAGGTCAAACGTCAACTTCTCATGTTCTCCTTTCAAGGAATCAAGGATATAGAAATCAAGAGCATAGAAATCAAAGGTATAGAAATCAACATCATCAGGCATTTCAATATACCTCTCAAAGAAGGAATAGATCTCAAAGGGAATATGTATCTCAAAGAGCTCAAAGACCCCAAGGTCAATATTATAGGCCATATGCTCCATACTCAGTGGAAAGAAGCTATAGACCTCAACCAAATCATAGGCCATATATGAAGTATAACTCATATAGACCTTATGACCATCAAAGATTCCAAAGAGGTAGAAAGACTCAAAACTCCTTCAATAGCCAAAGACCACAAAGGCAGAAAAGGGCACCATCTCCATTTGACATTTGTGACCCTAGGTACCAACGACCTAAGAACTATGTTCCAGACATAAACTATAGTCCTAATTATAAAACAGTTTGGGTAACTAAGGAATCTCTCAACTTTAACAACAATGGACCCATGAGATTATGGGGACCAGTGCATGTGTAAACTTTATTTTGTAGGTATGCTTGAAGAGCAAAGGACAAGTAGAATGGTATATCGACAGTGGATGCTCCAAGCATATGACGGTAAATATGAAGTTATTCATAAAGTTGAGAAAGTATGATGGAGGATGGGTGACTTTTGGAGATAATGGCAAAGGAAAGATAATTGGCATTGAAAACATCAATATAGGAGGTACTACCATCTCAAACGTCTATCTGATAAACAAACTTGCCTACAACCTACTCAGTGTAAGTCAACTATGTAGTGTTGGATATAAAGTAAGTTTTGATGTTTCACATTGCTTAGTTATGGATGCAAATAACAAAGTAGTATTGAAAGAAACTAGAAATAATAATATATATACTTACATCATTGATGAAGCTAGTTCTAGCAATACTTGCTTAGTTTCCTATGAAGATTCAAATGTTTGGCATAGAAAACTTGGGCATATAAATATCAAATTGATTCAATCAATAGCTTCCAAGGATCTTATCCAAAACTTACCTAAACTAAAGTTTGACAAGAATCATTTTGGTGATGCATGCCAAAAGGGTAAACAAGTTAAGGTTTCTCACAAATCCAAGAACATAGTTTCAACTTCTAGACCACTTGAAATTCTCCATTTAGATCTTTTTGGCCCTATCCCTACTCCAAGCTTAAGTGGACAAGTATACACTTTTGTCATTGTTGATGATTATTCTAGATATACTTGCACTTCTTTTCTTAGACATAAAAATGAGGCTTTTGATGAATTTTCAAAACTGTGTAAGAAAATCCAAAACCAAAAGGGCTATTTGGTAACTACAATAAGAAGTGATCATGGTGGTGAGTTTGACAACTCAAACCAGTTTGGGAAATACTGTGATGATGAAGGCATCACTCATAATTTTTCTGCTCCTACAACACCTTAATCCAATGGGATTGTTGAAAGAAAAAATAGATCTCTTCAAGAGACTGCCCGGACTATGCTTAATGAATATTCTCTACCTAAATATTTTTGGGCTGAAGCTGTGAATACTGTTTGTTATGTTTTAAACTGTGTTTTGATTCAAAAGATCCTATCCAAAACACCTTATGAGTTATATTTTGAAAAGAAATCCAAAGTTGATTATTTTTAGATTTTTGGTTGTAAATGTTTCATTTTGAATACTAAAGACTCCAAAGAAAAATTTGATGAAAAATCAGATGAAGGCATTTTTCTTGGGTACTCTAGCAATAGTCGTGCGTATAGAGTATTCAAAAAAAATACCTTAGTAGTGGAGGAACCTATAAACATTAGATTTGATATTTCTACTCCAAAAGAAAAGTATAAACCTCTAGTTGATGATGATGAGGATGTTATATCCGAAATCTCAAAAAGAGTTGAGACTACCTCTTTAAATGAGAATAATTCTCTTCTCGACACATCAAATGAAGACCCATTAGAACTTCCTAAAGAAGTTAGACCAGTAAGAAATCATCCATTAGAACAAGTTATTGGTGATTTAGAATCAGGTGTTCAAACTAGGTCTAAACTTCAAAACACTTGCAATTTTTCTGCATTTCTATCCATGGTAGAGCCTAAGAACATAAAAGAAGCCTTGATGGATAATGATTGGATTTTGGCCATGCAAGAAGAACTTCATCAATTCGAAAGAAATGATGTTTGGGAGCTTGTGCCTCAACCCAAGAATAAATCCATAATTGGAACAAAATGGATATTTAGAAATAAATTGGATGAAAATGGTATTGTGGTAAGAAATAAAGTTAGACTAGTGGCTCAAGGATATAATCAACAGGAGAGAATTGATTTTGATGAGACATATGCCCCTGTTGCTAGATTAGAAGCCATTAGAAGGCTCCTAGCTTTTGCGTGTCATAAAAATTTTAAACGTTTTTAAATGGATGTGAAAAGTGCTTTCTTGAATGGGTTTATTGAAGAAGAAGTCTATGTATCTCAACCTCCTGGTTTTGAAAGTTCTTCTCACTCTAATCATGTTTTTAGATTAAAGAAGGCTTTATGTGGACTTAAACAGGCACCAAGAGCATGGTATGACAGATTGAAGATATTTTTGATAGAAAATGCTTATACCATTGGTAAGATAGATACTGCATTATTTGTTAAATGTAAGGGCTCTAATTTGATTATAGTGCAAATATATGTAGATGATATTATATTTGGTGCTACTGATGATTCACTATGTATTGAATTTAGTAATTGCATGAAAAGTGAGTTTGAAATGAGTTTAATGGGTGAACTCAATTTAAAAGTGAGTTTGAAATGAGTTTAATGGGTGAACTCAATTTCTTTTTAGGCCTTCAGATCAAACAAACTAAAAATGTGATTTTTATCAATCAATCTAGATATATCAAAGAGTTGTTTAAGAAATTTGATATTGACTCCCAAAAGGCCTCTAACACTCCAATGAGTACCTCTATAACTCTCTCAAAAGATGAGAGTGGAACCCCTATTGATCTTACTCGTTATCAAGGTATGATTAGAAGTTTGTTATATTTAACTGCTAATAGACCTGACATCATGTTTAGTGTTTGTGCATGTGCCAGATTTCAGGCTAGTCCAATGCAATCACATATTAGTGCAGTTAAAAAAATCTTTAAATATTTAAAAGGGACAATTAATATAGGATTATGGTATCCAATGCATAATAATTTTGAATTACTTAGCTTCTCTGATGCTGATTTTGCTGGTTGTCATGTTGATCGCAAGAGCACGAGTGGTACTTGCCACTTTCTTGGATCTTGTTTGGTTTCTTGGTTCAGCAAGAAGCAAAATTGTGTGGCACTCTCAACCACCGAAGCTGAATATATTGCAACCGGTAGGTATTGTGCCTAAATTCTTTGGATGCGTCAGACTCTTCAAGATTATGGACTCTAATTCAATCCTTTCAAAATATTCTGCGACAGCACTAGCGCCATCAATTTGAGCAAAAACCCAATTCTTCACTCAAGAGTAAACCATATAGATGTTCCCCATCACTTTCTTTGAGACACTGTCCAAAAGGGAGAAGTAGTACTCGAACACATTGAGACCAAAAAACAAGTTACGGATATCTTCACCAAACCTCTGTCCGAAGATCGTTTCTGCAGTCTTCATCGAGAGTTAGGTATGTGTAACCCTTTCGATTAAGAAAAATCCTTTGTGCCTGTCCCAATAGACCTTACGATCCAAATCTGGGGAAGACCGGCCTAAGATGCCCATTTAGGGGCATCCGATTGACCGGTTGGTCGAATCCGGTCTATCGGATGGCGGAAATCTTGTTTTAAACCCAAATCCGTGGGTTCTCAAACCCATTTCTAATTTTTCAAAATCTATCTCTCCTCTCTCCCAAACCCCTCTTTTGAGTTTCTAGGGCAAAATCTTGCCAAATCCTTGAAGATTTTTACTTTTTTAGTGATCCAAACTCATTCTCACCATCAAATCTCTAGTCTCACCATCAAATCTCTAGTTTTTCACACATTTTCTTCTCAAAATCCTTTCCAATCCCTCTTTCTCAAAACCCTTGCTCTCAATGGCTTCAAAAGGAGAATCCTCAAAGAAGAGAAAGACTGTGGCTTCAAAGAAGGATCAATATGATGGAACTTTGTTCATCTCGAAGGAGGCATCGATTTGGTGGAAGGAATTTCAACTAAAGAAACTCATTCGAGAAAGGCTAGTAAGTGTTATCGAACTCAATGCCGTTCTTCCTTGTGAGATAAACACTTTCTTTGAGATGTTGGGTTGGGATGCTATTCTCTATCCCCAAGAGAAAACCTATACTAGGTTTGTTCAACTATTTTATTGCAATCTCAAAGTAGTTGGTGTTGAAGGTGACTACACCATCACCTCCCTAGTTAAGGGCAAATATATTTCCTTTGACACTGTGGAACTTGCCCAAATAATTGGGGTTGATGACTCTGGAGAACAAAAGTATCTCTGTACCAAGACTTCCCCTATAGGATTTATGGATGTTGATGCAGTCTATGGTTCAATTTTCAAGAATTATTTGGGAAAAATCAAGGGTCTTACTGCTATTCATCTTGGAGACATTCCTAAGATAGTCAATTTGATTTTGACGTATAATATCCTCCCACTTGGTGGGCATAGAGATGCAGTTACCCGTTTCCAGGCATATCTCATTTGGTGCATTACCAATACTCAACAAATTTGTCTTCCCTATGTGATTATGAAAACTATGGAATTGGCTGCTGAAAGGGACTCCAAGGCGTCTTTTGGGGGATTGGCAAGCACTTGATCCGACAAAAGCCTCTTCATCCATCGTTGACAGTGATGCTTCTGATGAGGATGATAGCGAAGATGAAGAATATGTGACAAAGGCCGAATTTGCTGCATACCAGGAGAAGCTTGATTCTTGCCTGCAGGGCTTTGATGATCAGTTCACAGCACTTCGTGGAGACAACAAGGAGATCATGGCTCAACTTAGGGCAATTACTCAGCATTTCCACATCTCTACCCCTCTTGCAGATGATTAGTTTTATTTACTTATGTTTTCTTTTAAAGACAATTTGGGTTGTAATACTTTAAACCAACTGCTTTACTTTTGCTATGACTTTTCAGTAGTACACCTCTCTAGGGGGAGAGTGTTTTGATCTTTAATATGATAGACCTGCTTCAAACTCTTACAACTATGTGATGGATGTTATTGCCTTTGGTTGCAATTATTCTACTTATTGCTCATGGATGTCTATTGCAGGGGGAGCCTTCTCTACCCTTTTTGGTAATGACAAAGGGGGAGAAGCTATGATGATTTGGATTTTATGCTATGATATGCCTGCATATACTTGGTGGATATGATTTTGATGCATAGTTTGATAACTTTGATCTTTTGATAATGAATGCTATGCTATATTTATTATTTTCAAATCATATATTTGTCGTCATAAAAAAGGGAGAGATTATTGGGGAATTCTAACCCACCTCCATTAGTGTTTTGATGATAACAAACATGTAGACAAGGTTGTGTGTGTGGTCTTGTGTGTGTCTCTATGTCGATAGGAAAATAAGATGTGAAACTTGAAGACACAAAGTAAGAGAAGATAATAAAGAGAAGTTCAAGAACTAACCATTGAAGACCATGAAGGCATGACAAAGCTTGACAAGCATAGAAGACATCAAAAGAGTTATTGAAGAGTGAAGAGTGACGAAGATGCTCGTGTGCACTCTTAGAACACTAATTGCATGACTGTAATTGCACATGCATAAAATAAATGAATGAATATGTGCATCTTTTAGGGACCTTAGGAGGATACAAATGAATCCCCTATGACCTTAGAATAAGCCAAAATTGGTTGGAAAAAGTCCCGGACCGAACCCATCAGTCATACAGTCGGAATCAAATCCTGACTGTGATCTGGTCTATTGATCCGGTCTGTTGATCCGGTCGATCGGATCTCAGGGTGTGCATAGACCGGATTATGTAGTAACCTCATGGGTACGTTCCCATAGATGATCCGGTCGACCGGATCATATGGGACGATGATCCGATCGATCGGACATCGACCCGATGCCCCTGCTGCCTTTGAATAAATGGTTTCCAACGGCTAGTTTTTGTAACGGTTAGGATCTGGTCAATCGGATCAGCTTTTAGGTCGACCGAATTGGTAAAAATAGAGCCATTAGAGCACTTTTGCACATGTTTCTTAGGCCATTAATGAGCCTATAAATAGAGAACATGTCAGACCTTTTCACCCATCTATTATAGTCCAAAATTCTACTTTTGTGAAAGGTGAAAAGTGATTATAGCTCTCATAATTGAAGTCTTGTCCGCATTGATCAAGAGTTGACTTCAAAGCTTAAAGGACTTTCCCAAGTTCACTCAAGGCTTAATTCTAAGAGAAGGTCTTCATTGTGCAAGCATACATTCGCATCATTTGGCACTTGTAAGGAGTACACATCACACTCCTTGCTTAGGTATTTCTACCTTATTTCTTTTTGTATTTAGTTTATGCTTTTAAGTTTACAAAGCATTATTTACATTGACCTAGACTGTACTTAGGCATTGCAAGGATCCTCTTATCCTTAAAAGATTTTGGATTCTCTTATCCTTAAAAGATTGGGATCCTCTTATCCCGTGTAAAAAGATTGTAAAGGTGTTCTTCCCACCTACTGTACGAAAAGGAAGAAACTAGTGAATTCTCTCAAGGTTGAGAGGAGTGGACGTATGCTAAGTTTAGCTGAACCACTATAAATTCTTTGTGTCCTCTATTTACGCACTCTCTCTTTCTCTATCTTATTTAATTTCTTTAAAAATTTAAAAAGGACATAAATTTACTAGTGATAACCTATTCACCCCCCCTCTAGGTTATCTAACATAGCAAACCCTTTGTTGGAGACACTCGGAGGAACACTTTTTCCCCGACTTCGAATTCGATGTCCTTTCTTCGATTATCCGCATAACTTTTCTGTCTTGACTGGGCCACCTTGATTTTCTCTCTTATAACATCCACCTTGTCACATGTTGCTTGTATCATCTCTAGCCCGAGATATCTTCGTTCACCAAACTCGTCCCAATATAACGGGATTCAGCATTTTTGATCATAGAGTGCTTCAAACGGTGCCATGCCAATGGTGGAGTGATGACTATTATTGTATGCAAATTCCACCAGAGGTATGTGGGCATCCCAACTATCGCTCATTTTCAAGACACAGGCTCTAAGCATGTCCTCCAAAGTCTGGATAGTCCTTTTTGATTGTCCATCCATCTACGGATGGAAAGCTGTACTAAGATTCAGCTGAGATCCCAGTGCCTTTTGTAAACTCCTCCAAAATCTTGAGGTAAATCGAGGATCTCTGTAAGACACGATGCTGACAGGCATGCCATGTAAGTGGACTATATTTTCTACATACAGCTGGGCAAGCTTTTCCATTGAATAACTTATCTTAATTGGTACGAAGTGAGCTGCCTTCGTCAGTCCGTCTACAATTATCCATATCGCATTCATCCCTTTCCTAGTGTTGGGTAGATTCGTCACAAAATCCATAGTAATTCCTTCCCACTTCCATTCAGGTATAGGGAGTGGCTGCAACAGTCTATACGGTCGGTGTCTCTTTGCTTGTCTGTTGATAGGTGAGGCACTTGGACACGTATATTGCTATGGTCTCTTTCATCCCAATCCACTAGTAATACTTCTTCAAGTCCTTATAATCTTGGCCAGCTCGGGATCCAATGGTTGCTTCGCAATTACCTCTCGTATCGACGGTTGCAAATCCATAGTTGCTAGTTGTATAGCCGTTCCTTCGATCATGAGTTCAAGATCAAGCTTCCGAGCTTCTTCATATAACTGTTCACTTACAACCAAGGAAGCGAGGGATGCAGTCTGAGATTTTTTACTTAACGCATCCGCTACAACGTTGGCCTTTCCAGGGTGGTACTAGATTTCACAGTCATAATCCTTCACCAGTTCTAACCACCGCCTCTGTCTCATATTCAACTCCTTTTAGGTGAAGAGATACTTCAGACTTTTGTGATCGCTGAAGATTTCACTCTTTTCACTGTATAGGTAATGCCACCATATCTTTAACGCAAAAACTACTGCTGCCAATTCTAAATCATGAGTGGGGTAGTTCTTTTCATGTTCCTTCAATTGTCTGGAGGCGTGGGTGACCACTTTACCTTTTTACATTAGGACGCCACCCAATCCTATCCTGGATACGTTAGTATATACTACCATTCCTCCAGTGCCATCCGGAATGGTTAAAACTGGAGCCATTACCAACCGGTTTCTCAATTCCTGAAAGCTTTTCTCGTATGCATCATTCCACTCAAACTTGGCGCCCTTCTTTGTAAGTTTTGTCATGGGTGCTGAGATGCACAAATTTTTTTTTAATAAATTGGTGGTAATACCCGGCCAAACCTAAGATACTTTGAATTTTAGTGGCACTCTTCAGAGTCTCCCACTCGAGAATCGCTTTCACCTTGCCTGGGTCTACTTTAATGCCATCCTCGGTGACGATGTGTCCTAGGAATCCAATTTGGTGTAGCCAAAATTCACACTTGCTGAACTTGGCGTATAGTTGGTGTTCCCGCAACCGCTGCAACACAAAGGTAAGGTATCGATCGTGTTCTTCTTCACTCTTGGAGTACACCAAAATGTCATCAATAAACACAATGACGAACTTATCCAGCATGTCATAGAATACCCTGTTCATCATGTCCATGAACGCTGCTGGGGCGTTGGTTAATCCGAACGATAAAACCAAGAATTCATAGTGTCCGTATCTAGTTCTGAATGCCATTTTGTGAATATCACCACTCTTGATCTTCAATTGATGGTATCCCGACCTAAGATCAATTTTGGAGAAAACTCTCACTCCTTGTAGCTGGTCAAGGATATCGATTTTTTATGGTCAGCTTATTCAGCTCGTGGTAGTCGATACACAGCCGCATACTACCGTCCTTCTTCTTCACGAATAGCATGAGTGCTCCCCAGGGTGATACGCTGGGTCGTATAAATCCCTTATTCAGGAAGTCTTGAAGTTGAACCTACAACTCCTTCAGTTCGATTGGTGCCTTGGATACCGGTGCTGCACCAGGACTTAAATCAATCGCGAACTCTATGTTGCGGTTAGGCTGTAGCTGGGTCAGATCTTTTGGAAAAACATCAGGAAACTCTTGGACGACGTCAAGTTCCTCCAAGGGTTTTATCTTTGCCTCCGTGTCTATCACAGCGGCCAAAAAGCCTTGGCATCCTTCGTCTAACAACTTTTGCGTCTGAAGGGTAGATAAGGTTATCCTTTGGGGTTTCCTTTTTGGTTCACTTTGATAGGTGAAAACTGACCCGTCTTCCATTTTGAATGCAATTTTCTTTTCCGCACATATGATGTTTGCTCCATAGGCAAACAACCAATCCATGCCTAATATCACGTCAAAGACCTTCATATCAAACTTTATCAATCGTGCGGTTAAATTCTTCCCACAAATCTTTATCTGGCAGGGGTCGTATACCTCTTTCAAACTCACGACACTACCCGTCGATGTGCTGACTACTAACTCATGCCCGATGTCTCTCGGTTGATCTTTCATCCTACTCGTAAAAGTGGTAAAAATGAAAGAGTGGGATGCCCCCGAGTCAAATAGTACTCGTGCAGGTATGGTTGAGATACTTAGGGTACCTAGGGTTTGTACATAATTCAGGTTACATGAAGTGAACTAGTTATTCCCTATAATTTAGTAGTGTTCAGCAAACTTACCTATCAATACATCAGGGTTTACTTCAGCTTCCTCATTTGACATTACGAACACCTTTCCTTGCGTTCGATTGTCCCGTGGCTGAAAAGGTCTAGCGTAGGGCTGATTCGGTGACTTGATGCTGTACCCACGCAATCTGCATTCCTTGGCCATGTGCCCTTCCTTGTTGCACACGTAACACTTATAGGGTGGTACAGCTAGTGTAGAGGCTTGGCTCATTTGACTTGTGGCTGGTCGAGCTACTGTAGCTGCCGTTGTCGCCTGACTCGTAGCCAGTTGAGTAGGTTGATTGAAAGTGGGCTGGAAAGGGTTCTGGTCCATGTTCGGCCTATGGTACTGAGCCGAGTTGGGGTACGAACTGGTTCCATGGTAGGCTTTGTTGGCCCAACTGAAAGTCTGGAAATTATTTGGCCTCTTACCTAACCCGGGCGACATCACAGCTTTCTCTTTCTCTTTCTCTTTAAATCTATCTTCCATTGTCTTCGCCTTGTCAACCATCTGAGCATAGTCTCGGATGTCCATAATTGACAGTACTGATCCAATCTCAGTTTTGAGTCCCTTCTCAAATTTCTTTGTCTTACTAACTTCCCCTTTCAGGTGCTCTAGAGCGAAATGGAACAGGTCTTCAAACCGCTGTTGGTAATCCAACACTGACTTGGTCCCTTGCACCAATGCAGTGAACTCAGCTTCCTTCTTGTCCCTGAAGCTCTCCGGGAAGTAGTTCTTGAAGAAAACTTCTTTAAATTGCTCCCACATGGGATTCGGGTGAGTGGCTTCTAAATTGGGCTTAGTAGCCTTCCACCAACCTTCAGCCTCATTCTGTAACTGATAACCTACACATATTAGCTTTTGCATGTTCGTGCACTTGAGCACTTCAAACACCTTCTCTAGGGTACTAATCCACCATTCCGGCTGCATTGCTTCGGAAGTTATCTTGGAAACGCGGGCGGTTGGAGTTTCTTGAATCTCTCCATAACCTTGGCGGTTGAGTTTCAGCTAAGTGTTGAGGCACAGGTGGTGGAAATAGTACGGGCTGGTTAGGTGGTGGAGGTGGTGCTGTTCGCTCATGCATCATGGTTGCAAACTGCGTAGACATCTGACCAAGCAATTCCTATTGCTGTTGCATGGTCCGCATCATAGTGGTCATGAATGCAGTTACTTCGCCGGCTTCCATACTCGGCTGAGGTGCCATAGCAGTGGCTTGTGCAGCCACTGGTGCCTCTGACGAAGCAGCCGATGCTTCAAAATTTTGAGCCTCAGTCCCATTTGGCAGTTCAACCTCTGGTATAACATGAGGTTGTTTTCCTTTACGACCACCTCGTGAACTTCTTCTTGTGTTGACCATTGTTGCTTCTCTGAAAAGAGGAGCATGTTCAATATTCCAATATTGTTCATCGGGGTCAACAATTAATTTCCTAATTAGTGCATGTACATACCTAGTCCATAGTTCCAGTGATTTTCATAAGTCGCACCAGTAAGGTATGTTGTTAGATATGTCTTCTTCATTTGTTATGAGGTGTTTCTTTCTTTTTCTTTTTTTTTTTTTTTTTTTGTGTTCTGTTCTTAAACATTTTATATAATGATGTCCTATGCATGACACTATATGAGAGACTTCAAATTTTTAAGTAAAAGTCTTTTAATTATTTACCTGATCTAACAGGTAAGTAATTCCAGTTTCCTTTCGGTCACAAATTCCACTGCAAGCAGGTACTCTATGTCAGCTCTAACTTCCTCGGCTAAGGACAGATAGAAGTCTCATTCCCCTGGTCCACTAATAGCAACAAGGGCCAAGTAAAGTCCAACCGGTTCTCGGCTCGGGGTAGTACTAGATGTATCCGTCTTAGTCTCTCTCATAGCTGTCTAATATAGATCATAATGCTGGGGTCTCCAGTCTTGGCTGAGGTAGTAGGTCCTATTATAAAGAGGTTCTAAGCATCAGGTTATACTTAATTTAAAGAATTAAGTACATGTCTACAGGAATTTAAATGACTATAAACAATAAAAATATAATTGGGTTGGCTCGAGGTAGCTCAGCGTCTAAAGAGCTCAGATTGACTAGACAACCTATTAAATCCTAATCTTGGTTGACTTAGGCTAAGGGTATGGTAAGACCTACGCTCACTGCACGTTGTAAATACGTATTACAGCATACCTACATATCTATGTCCGGATTTGCATAGCATCACACCACTCGGTTCATACATACACCATATTAGACACATAATATTAATTATTTACACACACACACTATTTCTTATAAGTATATACACCTTTATCTATTATTAGGTATTTATACACAAAAGAAAATCCCGAACTTCCTATGTATTGTATATTAGAATTTCCCAAGTAATGGTTATATTTTCTAAATAGGTTATTAGGCAATAAGTGAATTATTTAATCCATCAATAAAAAAAAAATTTTCTTTTTATACATATTATGATTATTTTATAAAACTTTATATTTTCATGTTTATTGAGGTTATTTGAGACAAATTCAAGGTTTCCATAAGCTGTTACATAAAAACAGCAGAATTTTAATCTTTGGGCAATGTCTCTGGGCATTAGATGCATCACCCAGTGGTGTCGCCCAGAGAATCGGGGCTCAGATATATTAGTCCGAGAGGGGCCCATTTCATCCTATTCTTTTCCTAAACTCCTCTAAACACCTAGGGCAATCCTTTGGAGGGTAGTGTGACCTTTTCCACACCAAATCCTCACATTTCTTCGGGTCTTCTACGAATCCATGCGAGCTTAGGTAAGATTCTTTGGTCATTTTTACTACTTTAGATCTTTTCTTAGTTTCTTCTTGTTCTAGCTAAGGTTTTGTCAATTTCCCTAGCCCTAACCATTTCTTTTCTTCTCTCTTTGTAGCCTAATGTCTATAAGTCACTGTACGGCAAGGAAATCTGTAGCACATAAGAGGCTATGATCCGAGAGCGAGAACTCTTCTTCCTCTATGGTACCACCTTCTTCACCTAGGGACGATTCTTCATCGGAGGAACCCGAGTTTGATCGATTTCTCTTCTCTAGGTATGAACACTCTAAGGATTGGGACAAGTTTAGGTCCCTAAAGATTGTAAATGGCCAGGTGGTACCGGTGGATAACTTCCATCAATATAGTTTGTTTACTAGGTTCAACACTTTGGGTTGGGCCTCTATGCTGACACCCACAGAACCTTGTTATCCCAACTTGGTTTGATATTTCTATTGTAATTTGGTTCCATCTGGGGCATGAGAGTATGGACTAGAGAGCAGAGTGAAGAGAGTGGATATTAGGTTGAGCACTGCTTCACTAGCAGGGATCTTGGGGCTGCCCAACACTAGGGAGAGGTGCTATTACAAGCCCCAGATTGACATTTCTGAGATGTTTTCTTTGGATACTAGGAGGAGAGTCTTCAAGGCATTGACTGGGTCTGAGAGCACACCCAAGTCTGAGGCTTCCTACAAGCCTAGTGCTTGCATTATCAGTAGGTGTGTGACCTACAACATCTACCCCAAGGGCGAAAATAGAGGTAGCATTTTTATGATGAGGGCCTATATCACTTACTGTTTATTGGGGGCGGGCAGAGGAGGTCCAGTGATAAACCTCCCATACTTACTGCTTCAGGTCATGCTATATCACACATAGAACCCATCTGATGGGAACCTTACTTTAGTCTTCCAGGACTTCGAGGTTCCTTTGGAGGGCGAGTATGTGGAGAGGGATAGATCTAGGCCCATCAGCAAGACCTCAATACTGAAGATGAAGGTACTAGGGGGTGATCCACAGGAGGAGGAGTAGATGGAGATGCCAGGAGATGAGCAGTAGGGAGATGAGGAGCTGGGAGAGATGCAGGGTGATGATGAGCAGGGGGAGGAGCATGGTGACTTCGAGGGGTTTGGCACACGGTTCACAGATTTCCCCACTTATGAGGCGACTGGGGCCACTAGCTCGCATGTGCGAGAGCCATCTGAGTGGGCACAGGTGATGTCACAGTTCCAGGGTCTTAGTACTCAGCTTACAGACATATCGACTAGGATGGATCAGGGCTTTTCATCTTTGGAGAGCAGAGTGGTATCTGTAGAGCAGCGCTTGGACTTTTGGGACAGGTTCTACCGTGTTGACTCTCGCCAGTCTCATCCTTCACCGAGCGACTTGCCTCGCCCGAGTAGTTCTTCCAGCCAGCATTTGACTTTTCTGTTACGTGGTCTAGACTCACATCATCTTACTTTTTTTTTAGCTTATGTATTATTTTTTTTTTGTTCGAGATGTATGTAGTTTTTTTTTTTTGTCAGCTTATGAAAATATTTGAAAGTAGCACTTTCAAACAAAGCTTCTGTAGTGGCTCGGCCACAGTTGCCTTTATGTTAATGGAATTATGCATCTTTTATTTATTTACATCTACCTCCCCTGTAGCTTTTAATTATTACATGTCTAATATTGGTAACTTATTTATCCTAATTTGCATCCCGTGAATGTAAGAAGAGCCTCACGCTCTGATACCAAGCTCTGTCACATCCTAAACCACCCCCTGGGAGGATTAGGTAGGTGACCCGAATTGCATAACGGCAATCCGTCAAACCCCACGGATCTAGAAGTTATTAATACATTCACGGTCCCACATTCATCACAATACTACAAGTAAGATCAGAGTGATGTAGATAATCTACAATTATAACAAGAAAGAAAGCGTAGCGATACTGGAATGATGGTGGTATATATATATAAAGAGTTTTGAAACCTTCCCTCCCAGATACAACCCACGATTGAAAGATAAAGCTGACAAAAGCTAAAAGGAAATACATACATACATATATATATATACAGGGTGAGATAACTCAACCCCAAAAAGAAAGAGAAAAACTACAATTAAACCAAAAGCAGAGACGGGGATAAACTCCTGTCAAGAACAAAAAGGAGTCCCCAAGATAAAAAGCATCAAGTGCGCCCGTCGTTGGTCTTCATCAATGACCACCGAGGAACACACGCAGCATCGGCACGACCTCCATCGGAGTCCATACCAATAGCATCATAATCACAAGGGCTCTCCTCCTCGTAACGAGTCTCCATGCCACAGTGGCATCGATCTGCACAATCATCTAAGAGAAAAATATATATAACAAAGTGTGAGCCCCACTGAGCTCGTGAGTAAATCATATCATCATGCATGCATATGCAACCATAATCCACATGTTCCTACATGATATGCAAGTCCAGATTATTTAATTAGCCACCTAACAAAACAGCTAAGTCAGGTCAGTGCTGCTATAATCCCCAATACATGTATCCCTGGTACGGGCTTGGTTACCCCTTCCCGCGATACACCCATTGAGTTGTCAGAGAGAACCAGCAGGCTCCAGCATCTCCCTACCCAGGTCAGCCCGACCGGTCCTCTGGATTAACTCCTATGAGGTAACCGACTCAATATAATCTCACCTTCTGGTGCTTCCCGACATATAATTCGAGGATAAACTTTATGTGTGGCACTCGGCCAAAAATTCACCTATTGGTGCTTCCCAAGCTTGTAGGCCAAGGCTTCCCGACATATTTGCCCTGGGGCATCCCAGCTGTGCTGAGGCTTCCCGGCCTAAACGCCTCTAGGGTTTTACGATAGTCCTCACAGTTATCCAACACCTTAACCCCTGTTGGCAAGGGTACGTAGCATGGGTGATGAAACTCTAGCCCCATGTCTATATGGCATCGTACGAGTAGGGTAGTGTCAACCATATCCCATACTACAGGCTACCACCGGCCTCGTTTCCAAGCCGACTACGACATCTAGTCTAAAATTCACAGTCATCATGTACAAATCACAGTGTTGATCAACAGACAATCAATGTGTAGTAATTTTGAGTAATTGAACAGAATTTAAATAACACAGCATTAATAATTTAAGAATTTAATTGCCGGCATAGTAATGCAGTTACACATACATAAATGATAATACTTCACTCACCTGGGTCTGGTTCTAAGAACTCAGTTGCAGTTTCAGTTCTGGCTGCAGTCCGACTGTAGGCCTCGAGCGCGGGATCAAATCCTAGATATAAATCAGAGATTGTTATTTAATATTCCAAACTATTTCTGGAGGTCCTAGGGTTAATCTAAGCTCACTGGGTTGACTCGGTATATAGTTGGTCATCACTTGGAATTCTCTGGGCCTTGCACTGGGCCTTAGGCCTATGTCCCAGTGCATCATCCAGAGTTAGTGGCCTAGGGGTAGAATGGTTATTTACCACATTAGTACATGTTTCAAAGTCACATTAGTCTTACAATGCTGTCCCCAACTTGATAGTGTTGCAGGACCAATCATAGGCAAGGTTTCCAAGTCCTACGGGGCCCACTTGGGTTCCCAAAGCATTCCCACATATGGACAGATATGGGAAGGGGCTTTTTGGTCATTTTCCATCTTCCCATACTGATTTATGCTCTTATGGTGAAGTCCCCCAAGTCAGATCAGCAAAATAGTGAAGTTTCATTCATTGGGCGATGTCTCTGGGTGATGTCTGCATCGCCCAGTGCATCACCCAGAGATTGCAAAAATGTGAACAGGCTGAGATTCCAAGGTTGCTGGCCAAGGGTAGTGGCCACATCATTCCCCCATGCATGATAGGTCATCATGGACCCCCAGGGGTGTTCTTTACACTGGACACCTTGGATTTTTACCTAGGCATACCACTTGGCTGCCAAAGGCTACCCAGACAGCCCAGTGAATAGTATCTCACGATTTCTCCAGTTACAAAACTTGGTTTTAGCTACATGCAAAGCTGGATTCAAGTGTAAAATAGTAATCCAAAGCCATTGCTACCTAGGGCTACGTTCCATGCAGCCAGGGCAAGAAATCAGGAGTCCAAACCGCCTGTTTTCATTGTAATTGAGCAGTACAGCCAAGCACAGCCTGGTTTCGGTTCTTAGATGCAAAAATAGATGTATAAATCATCATATAATGTTCAGATCTTCCATGCTTCTTGCTTGCATGGTAGATTTGAGATAGTATATGGCAGCCCCCAGCTGTTCTGGGCTGCCAAAGGCCAGATAGCATTCAAAATCACAGAGATACATGAGGATGAATAGTAGCAGCAAGAGAGCATCATATCAGGGGTATGGTTCTATATGTAAAAGCTCAGAGGCTTGCTCGAATCAAGCCTTGGATGCAAGGCTGCTCCTCCTTCTTCTCCTTCCCTCTTCTTCCCTTATTTTCTTCTCTTTTCTCTCTTTTCTTTCCTCTCCCTTCCCCCACAATTTGAATAGTAGCCAAGAGTTCTAAATGAACCTAAGGCCCCCTATTTATAGCCCAGCCCATTACTAGGGCCTGTTTGGCTGCTAAGGCCTGTTTTCAAAATGCATTTTTGACTGCATTCTTAGCCATTCTGGGCACTCAGGTGGGGTCCACAGTGATCTAAGGGTATGAGGTGGTCCCTTAGACTCCCCTCAACCTATGGAGGGTGCCCATGTCCAATATGGGTGGTCCCTCAGACTCCCCTCAACCTATGGAGGGTGCCCATGTCCAATATGGGTGGTCCCCACAATTTAAATCCTTTAAATAATGCTATTTTGCACTCTAGGCGATGTCTCTGGGTGATGTTTGCATTGCCCAGTGCATCGCCCAGAGATTTCAGCAAGGCTGAAACTCAAAGGGCTTGCACAGGGGTTTGACCCAGGGTCAGGGCCTTGTACCCACATGTTTCTTAGGGTCTTTTGCACACATTTCCAGGGGTGGGACCCACAGTTATGGAGAGGAGAGAGAATAGCTGGAGTCCAGGCAATACATTATGCTATGAGCTATGCAGTTGCAAGGGTCAGTGATCCATCTACTAACAGGCATATAAGAGGTCATCCTTAGGGTTTCTTCATCAATTTCAATCACTGGAATGATACTCCATAGTGTGCTTGGGTGCCATGTCAGGGGTTCCTGTCCTTCAATCAAAATTCCAGTCAGTCAGGAGCAGGGTTTCACATCTTCCACTCGCAGTCTCTAGTTATCCAAATTGGAGGAGTTGTGCATTGATGCCTATGAGAGCTCACGCATCTATAAGGACTGAACTAAGGCGTTTCATGATAATCACATAGTTCGGAAGTCCTTTGAGCCTAATCAGCATGTTTGGCTCTTCAATTCTAAATTGTGTTTATTCCCAGGGAAATTGAGATCTCGGTGGGATGGGCCTTTTGTGGTTGTATCTGTTGCACCTCATGGTGCTATTGAGATAAGAAATCCATAGAATGGGAACACTTTTAAGGTTAATGATCAAAGACTGAAACCCTATGTTGATGGCCTTGTTGATGGCTAATTAGTTGAGTCTTTAGACCTAGTGGATATGGATTTTGATCATGCTTCTGATGGACTATCCTAAGCTTTAGTGTCGTCTGGCTAAAGACGTAAAACTTAGCGCTCTTGGGAGTCAACCCACTATTTTTTTCTTTAGTACTTTAGTTTTTGTCTTTGTTTGTTTTTGTTTTTTTTAGGTAGCTGCTACTGATTGCAGAACGCACTATTCTGCCATATATTGCTGATTTCTGGTACACTCCTTCCCTTATCCCTATTTTTATTCTTCTGCATGCATTAAGGACACTGCATACTTTAAGTGTGGGGGGGGGGTGAGACCGATTGATAGATTTTTATTTTTTTGGCTTTTGGTAAGTTTTACATGTCTCTCTATTACTTTGATGCGAAACGCAGGAGAAAAAGACTTAGGAACCCTAATCTGAAGTAATGAAAATCCTGTTGAGAGGACAGTAGCTAGTATGTATCCTAAGGTGGGTTTTGACTCAGACAATAAGAGCCCCATCTTGTCGAAGGGACAGACCACTTGGTTGTCTTGTGTTTCTTTGAGCTTTTGGTTCGGAGCTGAGACCAAGTTTAGTTTTGGCATGACATAAAAAAAAAATCTTGAGAGTTTATTTCTATTGCTTCAACTTAGTAACCGGGGCATCTAGGCCACAAGCCCGCAGTCTCACGTAAAACGGTTGGAGTGACCTGTTAGGTTATTATTACTAGTATTCTTTAATCCAGTTAGGGCTTGTAGCCTTTTTTGTTCGAGTGAGTAAACCCGAGGAGTGTTTCACACTCAATCCCCTAAGCCATCTGGCTTGGGAGTGGTTGGCTTAAAGCTCGTTACATGAGCCTTCTAGAAAGCTTAAAAGGCCAAAACATTGCACGGATCTAAGAATCACGTAACTTTTAGAAAAAAAAAAGAGAAATAAATAAAAGTAAGAGTTGAATTCCTTGGAGCTAAACAGGGCACTCCACCTCAGGAAGCGAGGTGACTTGATCGACACTCCTTGGGGTGAAACCTCTGAAAAAGAACTCTAGCATCACTATCCTTGTGGATATATGTAAGAAACAAAGCTACCAAGTAGCTTGGGTGTCTTGTGTAGTGACCTTGTATGGCATTTGAGGAACAGTAGTGGAGGTCATTGTTTTGAAAAAAAAAGAAGAAATGTCATTGCCTTGGTACAGTTGTATAATCAAAAATGCTCCAAAGCCTAAAGTCCTTGGTGCCCTCGATGTCATGAGTGGTCTTACCTTAAGTAAGGTGGTGTTTGGAAGATATGGAGAGATTCCCTAATTAGGATGTGTACCTGTTGCTAGAATCAATATTGGGTAATAAGAGCTCAACTGTGGGGGTACCTTTATCTTCTTGATCTTAAGTAGGGCATCTTAGTTTCGGGTTTGGTGTGTGCTTCTTACCCATTATCAAAATTTAAACTTGCAATCATGAATTTTGTGTGTATATTCCCTGCAAACACTCACGAGATAAAACTCGTCCACTAGTAACCTAGGGGTTTAAAGGCTTGTTGCACATGCTAAGTTCAACCGTGATTTCTACGAAAGTGAGTTAGGTTTTTTATTTTCTTTATTTTCTTTTTGCTCGAGGACTAGCAAAATCTAAGTGTGGGGGTGTTTCATGAACACATTTATGTGTGAAATTATTCCATTTAATTTTGCATTTTATCTGCTTAGAATGGAGTTACCTTGGGTATTTTCTATCTTTTTTAGGGTACATTGGTATTTTATGTGATTTCATGCTATTATGGACTATTAGGCATCATATCTTCTAATTTACATGTAAAGTGGTCCAGTTTCTTCTCATGGTTACAAAGAGGGCTGAATTTTGAGCAAGATGGACGTGTTGCCTTAAAAGTACACATTGGTTTTGGAGTCCATTCATGCGATTATTCTTTTTGGGTCAAAAAAGAATAATGGGCCGAAAAATGAGTTGAAATGCAAGCCCGAGCCCAGAACCAAAGAAGATTGACTGGCATAATACAAGTGGGCCCCTCCTTCATTGTTGAACGAATTTCCTCCCCTATTTTCTCTCTTTTCTATTTTATTCTCTTATTTTATTTCCTCTCCTATTTTCTCGCTCTCTTCCATATATTTTATATATTTTCTTTTATTTTCTTTTTTTTCTTTCTCCCATTCACTTTCCTTTTTTTTTTATTATTTCATTCAAACCCCAAATGGTTTCCACTTTTTATTTTATCCTCCTAATTCCCCATTTCACACTTTCCCTCTCTCTCTCATCCCCATCTTACATGTTACCTCTATCTCTCTCTCTCTCTTAGTTTCCTATTCCAAACCTTATTCTTTCTCTTTTTTTCTTTTTTTTTTTATCTTTTTCTAATTTTAAAAAAAGCCATTCCCATCTCCTAACATTTCTACCTCTCTTAACTCCCATATGCTGCCCATATCTTTTTCTCCCCATCTCACGTTCCTATCTCTCCTCTAATTCCCATATTTCAATCCCCCTAATTCCCATCTCCCTCATGGATTCTCTATCTCTACCTCTCTTCCATCTCCCACGTTCTCTTTTTTTTTTTGTTTTTTATTAATTTCTTTTTAAAAACAATAGCTATAAAAACACCCATGGACAGATTGGGAGGGGGATTCATTCCAAGGCAGCAACCATGCTCGCTTTCCCTTCTTCTCTCTACTTTTCCTCTTTCTTCTTTTATTTTATTTTTTTGTTTTTGGATCTTGGGTTCGGCAAGGGGAGGAGGGAGTGATCACTGTTCCAGCAGCTTCATCTCCATAGATCGTCATCACCATTGCTGCCCGTTGTCTCTTCGCACCATGATTGGCTAAGTTCCCTCTGTCTTTAGGTGTAGATGAACTAATGGTGTTTGCTATTGAAAATTCTAGTTAGTATTCTTGATTGCTTGATGTTGGGACCCCATCCCTATTTGGATAATTTTAATTGATGTATTTAGTTGGAAAATTCTGTTTCTATGATTCATTATTTTTCATTCAAGCAATGGTGTTTTGTTCTTATGTGGTTGTACCGATGATGGATTATAGCTGAACGAACTAAGCTTGCCAAGCCCTATAAGCGAAGGACGATAGTACTCGTCAAGATAGTACAGATCAAGGAGGAACCCTACATTCTATGGTGTTATTAGGTCTGTGGTTATAATAAATCGAAGCATGCAACTGAATTGAATAACAGCCCATTAGGGATTCAAACCCTAAAGATGGTCTTTTCCCGTATTTGCATATCGTTGTTAGCTTAGATTTGTTTCTTTTGTTCGTAGTTAAAAATCAGATTTATTACAATTTAATTTTCATTACTTTCATCTAATCATCTTAGTAATTTAGCCTTCTAGTTCCCTGTGGATCGACCCCTTACTTACTACTTGCTAGATTAATTTAGGATTTTATTTTTGACCAATTAACAACACGATCAACTGTTGAACAATTTTGCTTAAATATTCTATGCTGAATGTGAATGCTAGACTAGATGCCGTAGCCGGCTTGGAAATGAGGCTTGCGGTAGCCCGTAGTATGGGATACGAATGACACCGCCCGACTCATACAATGCCATATAGACATGGGGTTAGAGTTTCATCACCCGTGCTATGCACCCTTGCCAATAGGGGTTAAAGTGTTGGATGCCTGTGGGAGTGACCGTATATATGAGACAAAAAAAAAAAGAAAAAGAAAAGAAAAGAAATGTGATTATGAGCTATATACCAGGCTATAAGCCAGAAAAGAAAATAAAAGAGAAAAAGGGACGGATGCCTCACAGGTTAATCACAGAGGGTTGGTCGGGCTGACCTTGGTAAACGAATACGAGAGCTGACTGGTCCTCTCCGACAACTCAATGGGTGTATCGCGGGAAGGGGTTAAAAGCCCGCACCAGGGATACATTTATTGGGGATTGTAGTAGCGCTAACCTGCCTTAGTTGTGATGTTAGGTGGCTAATAATAATTGGACTGCATTTTTATGTAGGATCCATATGATTGCGGTTGCATATGCATGCATGATAATATGTTCGATTCACGGGCTCAGTGGGGCTCACACTCTGTTATACATGCTTTTCTACTAGATGATTGTACAGGAAGATGTCACTGTGGCGGGGAGGCTCATTACGTGGAGGAGAGCCTTGGTGGTTATGACCATATTGGTGTGGACCTCGACAGAGGTTGTGCCGATGGTTCAAGTGTTCTCGGTGACTACTGAGGACTGACTCGTGAAGGGTGTTGACGTCGATGCTGATGCTGCTTTTTGTCTTGGGGACTCCTTTTTGACTTTGTCAGGAGTTTATCCCCATCTCTGCTTTTAGTTTTTCTTTCTTCTTTTGGGGCTTGAGCTACCTCGCCCTGTATATATATTTTTTTCCTTTTGCTTAAGTTGATGTAGTTAGTATCTTTTACTGTTCTGTTTGTGGATGTGAGAGAGGGAATGGTCAGACCTATTTATGTAAATATCATCATTTCCTGTACTACTATGCTTCCTTTATCTTTTAATGAAATTATAGTTTTCTGTGGCACTCTGAGTTTACATGTTGTATTACTATGGATGTGTGTCTGTGAGTGTATTAACTGCTTCTAGATCCGTGGGATTTGGCAGATTGCCATCATGCAATTTGGGTCACCTATCTAATCCTCCCAGGGGGTGGTTTGGGGTGTGACAATGATGTCATGGAATCCTCCACGACACCGGGGAAAATCCTCCATGGTGTCGTGACCCCGACACCATGGAGTAGCGGTGTCGCCCACTCCACGGTGCCGTGGAGCAGTGGTGCTACCCACTCCATGGTGCCGTGGAGACCCCACACGGCACCGTGGACCAAAGAAAAAAATAAGATGATGGTCCATGTAATTAAAATAAAATAAAAAATAAAATAAGATACACTCGCAGGTGTATACCAGCGTGCATAGGGACTCCGATTTCCGACGCCAAAAATTTTTGGGTAAATACCCACAAGCGTGATTTCCCTTTCAAGGATTTTTGGGAGATTTTACCATGATTAATCGCATTGATTTTTTTTCCTTTGTGGTTTAACGAAGGATTTTAGATGCCCGTTGGATTCCTTTGAGGTTTATCGAAAGATTTCATCACATGGCTTTTCGCAACTCTGCCGCCCTTGAGCAAAGCGTCTGCAGTACATGTTCTTAGTAACAAAACCAGTTATTCTTTTGTCTTTACCCTTCGGTTGTTGGCATAGGCCTTGGCCAAAGAGGGGAAAATTGTAGACACTGAAATTTTGCCACCACAATTGGTGATGATGACAACGGGACACAAACAATGGATGTCACACCATTCCTCCCCCTTTAATACCAAGAGAACAGGGCCCATGGGTCCAGACACACCCCAAACATAAAAAAAGCCCATTTAAGGCTCAAAAAGTAGGAGGGGGACCACACTATCCACGGCGCTGTGAACAGTGCCCCATGGCCTTGTGGAGGCCTCCCATGACAGTATGGTAAAAAATCACGCCACCGTGGGGGGGCTGCGACGTCAGCAGGCTGACATCATCCACGGTGCAGTGGAGGACCTACCCGGTGCCATGGGTGTGGGACACCCCCTATAAATAGGAGGGTCCCCCTCCCCTCATTTCATGGATTTTTAGGGTAGGGAGTCCCTCCTAGCCAGTTCCTAACCTCTTTTATCCCGATTCCCGCTCTTGTGAGTGCCCGTTTAAGTGAGATTCCAAAGTGTGGGAAGATCCATCGATTACCCATTCAAGAAAGGAGCGATCTCGTCCCCACCAAGTCGTTATCCCATCTGTGTACGAATAACAAAATTTTCCTTCTCAATTGTTATTCTATCCGTTTACAGATAACAAAAAAAAAAAAAACACATCCAAAAGAGCCGTTACCTTGTTCGAAGAAGCCGGTGTTGGTCCATTCGTCCGTCTCCCCCTGAGCTAGGGATCATCAAGATCTGAGGAATACCCGTATAGAGGTATAATTACTGCATTTTTATTGTTACAATTTAGTCTCTTGTGTTTTCCCATTTTCAATGTACATAGTGTAAATATGAGTATAATGCATATTATATAGCCCCATGTCATAGAGAGAATATTCATTGTTCCAGCATCTATAACAGAAAGACCAGTTTTTGCCGGGCAAGATGGGTACCTAACACCTTCCCATGCTTGTAACCTGACCCCTTACCCGAATCTCTTACTAGACCACATGGAATCTTGTAGCCCATTTCCGTTCATAATGGATAGGGCTACACCCACTGGGTCCTAGGCCCTAATCCTAGGTGGTGACTCCTCATTTTTTTGATATTTTCATGAAGCATGACGCCAACTCTATAATGACCTGTCAAAATGATACCCCCATAATTAGCTACCAATGATGCATCACCATAAGGCTGAGGAAACCTCATCACCGGGGACTGCGGTACTTACACATGTGTGTCTATCTCCTCCTTACTAGATAGTTGATGTGTATGGACATTGCATGATCTTTCTTAGCTTGTTTTGGTTGCATACTTTAGGGTAGTTATGCATTCCATAGGTTATTCATGCATATTCATTCATATTCTCTCATGTTAGACAAGACTCCATAGCATTGCATGCATAGAATTGAGGTGTGTGAGTCTGGCAACCTATCATGAATGTTGGACAGTCCAAATAGCCTCTATAGATGTACTTTGATATAAAAACATCTCTCATGTCAATGGTTATGAGGTTCTATGTTTGGTTTGCAATATGCCTGGTAGGGTTGTATAGGCTATGTTATTGGGGTGAGGAGATTATGATTAAAAAATAATCATAACTAGGGCACCATGGCACCATTAAAGCCAAACATTCCAGGAGGGCCCAAATCACTACAATCCCCAATACATGTATCCCTGGTGCGAGCTTCTAACCCCTTCCCGCGATACACCCATTGAGTTGTCGGAGAGGACTAGTCAGCTCCCGCATCAGTCACCAAGGTCAGCCCGACCAACCCTCTGTGATTAACCAGTGGGATAATCCATTTCTTTTCTCTTTTCTTTTCTCTTCTAGCTTATAGCCCGGCATATAGCTCAACATCACCATTCCGGTGGTCTTTCATTCATGCACCATTCCGGTGTTCTTTCATTCATTTTTCTCTTTTCTCATTTTCTGATGGTCGCCCCCACAAGCATCCAACACCTAAACCCCTGTTGGCAAGGGTGCGTAGCACGGGTGATGAAACTCTAGCCCCATGTCTACATGGCATCGTATGAGTCAGGTGGTGTCAACCGCATCCCATACTACGGGCTACCACGGGCCTCATTTCCAAGCCGACTGCGGCATCTAGTCTTACAATCCCAATCATCATATAAGAATTCACAGTGTTGATCAACAGATAGTCATTATGCAGTGATTTGAGTAACTTGAAATAGAAGTAAGTAACACAGCATTTATAATTTCAATTCATATTAGCCGGCATCATGTCATAATTACACATACACGAATGATATTATTATTCACTCACCTAAGTTGGGTTCTAGATACTCGTTACCAAACTCAGTTCCAACAGCACTCTGATTGTTGTCCTCGAGCGCGGGATCAATTCCTATATGTAAATCAAAAGTTGTTATATTAGGGTTTCAGTCTAACACTGGTACTCCTAGGGTTAACCTAATCTTACTGGGTTGACCTGGTACTTGGTTGGTACTCATTTGGGATCATTGGGCCTAGCACTGGGATTTAGGCTCATGTCCCGGTGCCTCAACCAGTGTCAGTGGCTCAATGGGTAAAATAGTCATTTTAATGGTTGTAACTGACCCTAGGTCAGATCAAGTCCACAGTGCTGTCCACAGCTTGCCTGTGCTGTAGGACCAAGCACAGCAGGGTTTCTTCACCTGCGGGGCCCACTTGGGTTCCCAAGCATTCTCCAGTTAAGGACAGATGTGGGGAAGGGCCTTTTGGTCATTTCCCAACCTCCCACAGTGTCCAAAAGCCAAGGGGTGAGAATTCCCAAAGTCAGATCAATAATATAAAAACTTTCCATTCACTGGGCGATGGCTTTGGGCGATGTCTACGTCGCCCAGTGCATCATCCAGAGGCTGCAAATCGATGTTGAGCCGAGTTCCCAAGGCTGGACTTGTTGGGCAGGGTCCTAACCTTCAGCCTATGCATTTTAGGGCATAAGGTAGCCCCAGTGATGATCTACACCATGGTCCAGATGGATCTTCCATCAAGTCCACCATCAGGCTGCCAATGGCTGCCCAGACAGTCCCAGTGAATAGTGTCATAAGGTTTTACCAAGCTTGGAAATCTGGTTTCAGCCACATGCAAGGCTGGAAATGGATACAAAATAGGGTTTCATGGCTGTGATTACCTAGGGTTAGGTCTGTGCAACCCTAGCTTACACCCAAGGTTCCAAATCATAGGGCAACAGGGCAAACTGGCAATACAGCTCTGCACAGCCAGACTTTGGCCCAAGGAACAGCACAATAGCCTTTTAGATTTATACAAAAATCACAGATCTTCCATGCATAAGGTCTGCATCGGAGATCTGGAGCAGTTCTAGGCTAACCCCAGGTGTTCTGGGCTGCCTAGGAAGCAGAATCATATCAAATGCAGAGAAACAATGGGGACAACAGGCATATATAGGTATGTTTATACCTGAATGAGTCTGAAGAAGCTTGGTTTCAATTGAGATGGGTGGTAGCCAAGCTTCCCTCCTTTTTTCCCCTTCCTTCTTCTTCTTCCTCTCTTCTTTCTCTCCTTTTCTCCTTTCTTTCCTCTCTTCTCTCCCACGGATTTCAGATATGCCAAGGGTTCTAAATGAGTTCAGACCCCTCCTATTTATAGACCCTCCCTTCACTGAGGCATGTGCCTGTGAAGGCCTCTTTTAAAAATCAGTTTTTAAACTAATTCTGATTGATTCTGGGCACACTAGTGGGGTCCACAGTGAACCAAGGGTATGAGGTGGTCCCTCAGACTTCCCTCTATCAGTGGAGGGTACCAATGTCCATATGGGGTGGTCCCCATAAATAAAAACCATTAAAATATATAGAAACAGCCACTGGGCGATGTCACTGGGCCTTGCTGCATCGCCTAGTGCCATTGCCCATAGAATTCCAGCAAGGTGAAATTCAATGGGGCTTGCACAGGGGTTTGACCCTTGGTCAGGGCTTTGTCCCCACCTGCCACATAGGGGATTTTACACACTTCCTTAGAGGCGGGTCCCACCATTATAAAGAGGAGAGAGATTACCTGAGATCGAAACCATATATCAAGCTGTGAGTTGCACAGTTGCAGGGGTCTGCTATCCATCTTCTAACAGGTATATAGGGAAACCTGTTCAAAGTATTCTCATTGATCTCATTGAGTGGTGTGATGCTCCACAGTGATCCTGGTTGCCTGGTCAGGGGTTCCTGCCCTTCAATCAAAAATTCAACTAGTCAGGAGCAGGGTTTGACATTTCTCCCCACCTTATAAAAATTTCGTCCTCAAAATTTGTTTACCTTGTAATCCAAAAAGTTGGGGATACTTCTCCTTCATTTCTTCTTCACGTTCCCATGAAGCTTCTTCTACTGGATTATTTCTCCATCGAACTTTCACGAAAGCGATGGTGCGGTTGTTGGACAAGTGTGTGTCCATCAAATCCGGTTCGGTCCGGTTTGACCCAGTTCACCTTTGTATTGAACATTTATACATTTTAGTTTAATATTGTCACATGCGATATAAATGTTTTGAGCATCATGTGTCTGTAAGTTATACTTAAAATCGTAGTCGCGACTAGGGTTTGGGCTGGGCACCCTTATCATATGGTCGTCGCATTGGGTATGCCTAGACATGTGATGTCAGGGTACGAATACGAGTGCTCACATGTTTGATGTGTGCATTGGCAAAGAATCTACTTTGTCGATTCCCTCATGCATTACTGCCAGATGTAGGAAGGGATAGACATGTGTCACCGACACCCTGTACCTGAGGGAACCCTGTCACTACAAAGTGTGATCGCATTCTTTGGTTCATCAATGACTGAGACTCAAGTGAGTCAAAGCCGATGTTCTGGGAATGCGTGAATACTTTGTGAGTGAAGGAGTTATCCAACACGGTCACCACTGCCCGATTGGGGAACACCAAGATAGAGACTGTCTGTGCATGGTCGGATTAGAATCTAGATCCAGTGCCGTTTTGGAAATGGTTTTGCAAAAATCTATTTTACATAAAATGATACATTATTTATAATTATTTGAACAAAGTATTTTATTGAGTTTTACGGGACCCGATCAAATGCATAGACGCTCGTATATGGACTTGTACTATGGATTGGGGTTTGGCAGTACATGTGTACGTGCCCTAGATTCTATAATGATGGTGTTGATTAGTGGGGGGGTTGTATATGATAAATTGTTATCATATAGGAAGTTATTTGAAATTTGCTAATTTAATTGGCTCTTTATTTAATTAATGGAATTGGTGCTAATTGTAATTATTCATTGATAATTAAATAAAGTAGCTAATTAATACTTTCCCTATTAGATTCTGCTTCTTCCCCTTTTAGAAGCACTTTGAGTTTAAACAGAACTGCCAAACTGAGAGAGAGAGAGACAGATTCTCATTGGGATTAAAGTAATCCATCCAGGGTTTAATTAAAATCCTAGATCTATAAAAGGATCAGAAAATGGAGGAGGGGGCCAGTGCTCCATGTTTTTGCCTGGCCCCCCTCTTCTGCGTTTTGGTCTCTCTCTCCCTCTTTGAGATCTCTTCTTCTTCTTCTAGTTTCTCTCATCTGTGTTTGAGAGTTAGGGTTTGTGAAACCCTAAATCTATGTTGAAGAATTTGAGAGCATCTGGGATTGGCTTGAAAAACCTTGGTAGCACCATTGAAAGTTCAGATCTGTTTACTTGGAGCGCTCACTGGAGGAAGAACCATTGTCTATTGGAGGAGCAACACTTGAGGCCCACCAGGTTAGCAATTATTGTTTAATTCTTTCAGTTATTAATTATTAATATTTATGGGATGCGAAAGAAACTCAAATCGATTTATTTTCGCTGCGCATTCAAGTATGGGATGGATCCCTCTTGCCATGTGATGGATTAGAGATGTTGTTTCTCTATCCCTAATGTGCTCTATAATTGCGTGGGACACATAAGGGAAGGAGAAACCCCAACAGGGTTGCACCAGGGTTCCCATGGGTAACCATGGGAAATCCTAAAAATTAAAATGGGGCGCCCATGGGACACCATGGGCTAACCCAAGGTGTACAATACCCTAATTGGTTTATAATTGGTTTCCCTAGGGAACCATGGTTTAATCCCTAGACCGTAGTTTAGCCTACAGTGTGGTATCAGAGCCACCTTTCCCACTCATGAATATTAGATAATTAATGGTTTAATATGATTATCATGAGTGGGATGCAAGTTGGCACATGGGTGGTTAAAATATGATTGTTGTAACAACCTTCCCATGTGTACATGGGTAGTTACAAGGTTGTTAATGTAACAACCTACCCATGTGATGATGGATTTGGTTTTATTTTGTTAATTCCAATTATTGAAACATGTATCCATTAAGATGTGATTATTAATTTTTAAATTTAAAATCTTGATCATGGTTTATATGTGGGGGGGGGGGGGGGGGAGCACACGCTGCCAAGCCACTGTGCACGCCCTCCCCTTGTTCCTGTCCTTATGTGTATCCCCCTTTGCGGGCTGCTGCCTGCGGGCAGCAAGCTTGTGGGCTACGGGCCTGTAGGCTACTGCCCGTGGGCTTTAGCCTGCAGCCATGGGCTGCTGCCTGTGGGCCTTGGGCTTGCGGGCTGCGTAGGGAGTGCCTGCAGCCTGCACATACCCATTGAATCCCCTCCAATTTTAATTAAAAAAAATAAAAAAAAAAGACTTTTTTCAAAACAGAATTTTTTTTATTTGTTTTGTTTTTGGAGGATGAAGATGGGTGAAGGGATTCCCCCCCTTTACCCACTTATAGTTAAAATGCGATTTTAATTTTATGGGCTTGGATATATGTTATCACATGTGATGTAGTGGTTCAATAATTGAAGGAATCCATGTAATTTTTATTAGTTTACTTGCTTAAATGCCCATGTATGAAATTATATTATGATGTGACTATGGGAATGGCATTCTAATAAATGGATGGATTGTTTATGTATGTGATACATGGGATTATGGGTGGATGTGATGCTTCTCTCTCTTTCTCTCTCTCCACCTATCTTTTTTATAAACAAATGTACTCCACCCCATGGGCAGCCCAAATGGTGGGTTGGTTTCTCCATGCGGGGTTTATTTATTATTATGGAAAGGAAAGTGTATAGAATTTCTCCTAGGTTTCCATTGTAATTTTAGAGGAGTTAAGACTCTTAGGGCATGTTGATGGTGATCCACATGTGGTGCTTAAAGCTTATGGAGATGTAAGTCACCTACTTTGAAGATGTGATCAGGCGGAGGAGATGATCGAGGCGTGGCATCCATGGCATGATAAATGCACCCAGAGTTATTAGTTTTATTTTTATTGAGAGGGTTCTTTAATTTCTTTTGATAAAAATACCGCCATCCCATAATCATTTTTAATTAATTATGTTGTTTAAATCTATCCATGTATGTGAGGGTTGCTTAATCCCTCTTTAATCATAATACATGTATGATATGGACTAGTATAAGAACCATGGATTCCGAAGAATCCAAAATCCCCCCGACAAAGGGGTTGGTTCTCAATCTTGATACGAACCGGATCTCGCCGGTGAACCCTAATCCCAGGACCCTAATTCCTCCTAAGGGGGTAAATGGGTCAATAGGAAGCCACCACCTAGAAAGGGTCTAGGACCCATAAATGTTCTCCACTGAAGAACGACTAATGACTCATGGATAAGGTCGGGGTCTGCCCAGATCATCGGGTAAGTGTCAAGTTACGGACTGGGAAGGTGTTAGGCACCTAGTCCACCCGGCTGAAGGCGGTCATCCTTCTTTTGACCACATGTTTGCATAAGCTAGTTCGCAATCCCTAAAACTAATTATTCTAGATCTAGGTCATCCTAAACTGGGCACCTAAGACCAGGTATCTATGTACAGGGGTTTACAACCTAAACCAAATTTCTAAATTATTCTAGGCTAAGGTATTTGGAGTGATTAAACAAGCAATTGAAAGTAATGAATATGTACAATCTAATCATGTCAGCACATGCAATACATAACTAAATTATTCTAATTTTGGCTAGACATGGCATTCATATATTTAAAACATACAAACCTACTAATCCTATTCATATCAAGTAAAAAAGAATTCCTAAACAACTACAGGCTAGATGACGGGCTAGCCGAATTCCCATTCCAAAGAGCATGTATCTACGTCCCATGGGATCCCAATGCGTAACGTTTCAACTCGGACCACTAGAGGGGCATTCTCACTCCTTCTCACACGTTCCAATTCTAAGGTTGACCAAAAGGCATCGAGTGATACAACCCCGAGATCCCACTGTAGATGGTAACATGCACTCAAACCCAAGTGTGGGTTATAGCCTCTCCACTCACGGCCCAATCTTGGCTCATAGGCCGATGCCCAACCAAAGCCAAAGCCAAAGCCAAAGCCAATTGGCCCCAAATTAATATGGGCCCAAATCTATTGACGGGTTATGGGCTTTAATTGGGATGCGGTCCACACCCAAAATCCGAACCAAACCAAATCAATGCCTTGTAACCTCAAGTTCAAACCCATTTCTTAATTAATTGATTTATCAATGTTGGAGGCCCAGCCGGAATTTAGGCCCAAAATATGATCACATGGCCCATTATCCAAAAGCCCGCGCTCATTCCCAATGGGCCAGTTCAAATCTAAAATTAATCACTTTAATATATGGGCATCAAAATGAACCCTGTGATTCAGCCAAATCCAAGACATACCAATTTTGAAATCTGAAACTCTACATTTTTCTAACCAAATTTAAAAACCAGATTGGCTTAACCCATGGGCCCAAATCATGCATCATCCAACCCTAATTCTAAAATAGGTTCATGCTATTTCGGCCATTCCAAAAAACACAAAAATAATCAAGAAACAGAGGGTCGAAGATCCAAACACAAACATTGCAAAGATGCTATGGAATCAAAACATTCTGATTAAAAATAAAATGGGCATTCCAGGCAAGGGAGGGGGAGCATGCAACAAATGTTAATTAAATACAACAGAACAAAATAGACCAATTATTTAAAACCGAGAGGACCATGTAACAGCAGTAGAACTTATCAATATCAAGCAAGGAAATGAGGGCATGGCTTTGTTGAACACACAGTGCAGATGGCAGTGACTGTGTGTTGATTGTCATTGTTGTCAAGACAGTGCATGTGTGTTGTTGTGGTCAACACAATGCATCTTGGTGCAATTACAACGCTCAAGCCAGTCAAGCAGCATTCTAGTTGAGTAGATATGCTTATGGCAGTGCAGGTAGTGACTAGATTGTGTCCTCACCATCCCTAGTAGTTCTTACAGTGTTTACTACGGCAGTGATATCATTATAGGGGTATGGCAGTGTGTACAGAGGTCCCATAGTGTTTGGGAGTCATCCAGGGGCATTTTGATAGTGTTGTGGCATGTTGGCAATGATACTGGAGCATCCGGGGATTATGTGGTAGCATGAGATTGTTCATTGCAGTGTTTGGATGCCTTATACAGCCTTGGGTGAAGGCTAGGTGCATTAAGAATGTTGATTTTATAGGTTTTCACACTAGCAACATGTTCATCGGTATTTTTGGAGGGTATATTGATAGAATTGGGTGGAGTATTCTACATGAATATTTTAGGTCATCGAGTCCTCTTTCTATCGGTTCAAATGGTTTGTCAATCCGACGTTAAATGAGGGAGTTATGATTTTTTCTGTTTGGATGCACAAATTAGAAGCAAACTGGAAAGTTGGATTTCAAATTTTGCTCTCGGCCACGGACTTAAGATCACTTTTTGGTCTCAGGGTTTAAATGCAAATAAATTTAATTAATATCTATGATGATATAAATAAGTGAGGTTAGAGGGGCTCTTTTTGAAATTATCAAAGTTGAAGAAATTTTCAAAAAAAGGAAATCATTACTCTCCCACGTGAAGGTTGTGAATGGATGAGTTAAAAAGATTTTCAAAAAGTCTTTGATTCCATTTAAAAGCTTTTGATTGGTTCTTCAAAAAGCACTTTGGAAACTATGCCAATCTCTCTCTACCTTATGAGAAGTACTTTAATCAATGCTTGATTGAAGATTCATTTTATGTAAATTCCTTTGGTCCATCTAAAAAGGGCTATTTAGCCTTTTACTTGATCTTTTGTAGAAAGAAGAGAGAAATGGTTCTTCTTCTTCTCCAAGTGAAAAAGAAGCTACAGAATCGTGGAGAGAAATATAGAAGAAAAAGGGAGAAGGAAAAGGAGAGGAAAAGAGAAGGAAGGAAGAAGAAAAAAATGGGGTTGCAGCCCTAAGCCCTAAGAGGTGTTGTATGCATCTATGATTTGAGTCTCCCTCTCTATCTCATGTCTCCAGCCCTTCCTTGATGCCATTGATATTCTGAAATCATAGAACCAAAACTTCTTTAGGTGGTTGCAGCAAAGAAGGAAGAGGAAAAAGAGAAAAGGAAGAAGAAAGAAGAAGGAGAAAGGAAGAAGAAGGAAGGAAGGAAGAAAGAAAGAAGAAGAGAAGAAAAAGAAGTTTGAAGCCTCATCTGAAGCCCCATCTCAGATTCGGTGGAGGAAACAAAGAAGAAAGGAAAGGGGAAAAGAAAAGAACAAAAAGAGAAAAAGGAAAGGAAAATAAGAGAAAAGAAAGGGAAGGAAAGGAAAGGAAAAGAAAGGAAAGGAAAAGAAAGAAAAGGAAGAAAACAGTGGTTTCCCACACAACCAGGAACAACTCCAGGGCTCCAGTGACAGAGCACACTTGAAGATTCCAGTTCTCCATGAAATTGGGAGAAATTGAAGATTCTTGTGAGCCACCAGAGTTGCCAGACTCCATCACCGGACATCAGTGATCAGAGACAGTGCATGGTTGTGAGATTTTCTACACTTTATTGGTGTATACGACTTTGTGGTTTGTATTCAGATCCTCCAGTTGTGATTGAGTCAGTGTGCTTGAGTGAGGGATCTCCAACAGTTGACATAGCAGCTCTTGGCAGCAGTATCAGTGATTGTGGTTGTATGTGACTGTGTCAGGATTGCTAGTTAGAGTGTGGTTGTGTGCCTGTTTGTCTTTTGAGAAGACTGTGTGGGTGGTTGTGGTAAGTGTTAAAGATCTCAACAGGTGAATTGGGAGTGAACCTGTTGGAGGGAAAGATTTTTATAGTCCACTGATTCACCCCCCCTCTCAGTGGCCATCACTGTTCAACAGGCTTTCAATAATAAATTCAACGAATTAAAAGGAAGGATGACTCATGCATTCAAGCAAGAGTAAATCATGGACATAAATAAATCATAGCAGAATAGTAATGGAAATGAATTAGAAAATGAAAAGGAATGAAACAGAATTACCTGTGGATGAATCAGCCTCGGCAGAGGTCGAGGCACTTCTATTCTGCAGCCTTCAGCCTTCGAATGTGAGAACCTTGAACTCGATCATAAGGGATGGGGTTTTATTATAGATTGGGATCTAATATGGGGAAGGGATTTAATTACAAGAACAATATGAGAATAAAAAATAAAAAAAAAACAAAACAAATGAAATAAAGTGCAATTGTAATATGCATCACCATCGATGGAAAGCAGGTATGCTCTGAGTAGAACCCCAGATGACGATGGAACTTCCTGAAGCTGTTCAAGCCCTTTTCTCCCTTCAATTGAACTGAAGGTAAACCCAAATCGAATCAATCCATATCAATTATAGGTTCCAGAGAACAGAGGTTGAATGATGGAGTTGGGTTTTGATTGATGGAGAGATTGAGAGGAGACGAAGGGAATTAGTTTTAGGGATGAAAGAGAGGGTGAGGTAATGGTGAATGGCTGATTGAAAAAGAAAATGGGAAGGGAAGTGGGTTTTGAAAAATGGGAAATGGATGTTTGGTGGAGATGAGATGGAGGAAAAAGAAAAAAGAAAGGTTTATGGATGGTTACAAAAGAAGATGGGACGGTGGGGTGTGAGTGAGTTTCATTGATGGTGGTGAGGCGGTGAGCAGATGGGTTTAGGGAGTAATGGGTTCGGTGACGAGTGAAAGGAGTTTGGAAAATGGAAGGACAATGGAGGTGATCCGATGGGCTCCGTTGGGGTTGCGATCATAATGGCCTCTGACGGCTGATAACCATGGCTGAAGTAAGGAGAAAAAGAGAATAAAATAAAAAAATGAGAACGAGAAGAAGAAGAAGAATTGCACTAGCTGAGCGTCTTCTCCGGCTCAGATAAGTCTCGACTTCACTATCTCATACGGGTTCCTCCATTTCTTTCTGTTTCTTTTCTTTCTTATTCCTCTCTCCTCTCTATCTCTCTTTTCTCCTCTCTTTTTTCACTCTCTGCATTTTTTCTCTCTCTGCTTTCCTACTACAAAGACGATGACCCCTCTCTGATTTTTTCTTTCCTGCTCACTGTTCCTTCTGTTTTCTCTGTGTTTTTTCTATTTTATTCTCTTTGCCTCCCCAACTCTCCTTGCTTTCTGGTTTTCCTCCTTTTGGATAATTCCCTCCCTCGAGAATGATGGCTCCTCCCCCATAATTCTCCCCTCTTTCTCTTTTAAAGCTAGGCTTTTTACTATTTTACCCTCTCAAGCAAATATCCCATTCTTTTTAGGGTTTTAGGTATTTTATCCTTTACCCCTTCCCTCTTTTAGGTTTAGATTTTCTTTTAAAAGCTTTCCCCATTTTACCCACCTCTTTCTTTTTAATTCCCTTCAGATGCCATGTGGCATCTATCTATGGACTTGGCACCAATGGGCTTTTCCATGGGCCAAGTCCACACATTCTCCTTTTTGCTTATCTATTTTTACCTTTTTACCCTCCCCCTCTTAAAGTTTATTTCTTCTTCTTCTCTCCTTTTTTGTGATTTCCTATTTTGCCCCTGCCAGGCCACAACCTCAATGGGCCGGGGTTTAGGCAGTCTACTTTTTTATTTTATTATTTCTTGGTATCTGAGATAGAGGTTGTCGGTACTCCGTGTGTCATCATCGCCAGGGAGGGGTGATAAAAATCAGGTGTCTACAACTAGTCTTAATCGGTAGACATGACCATGGCCTCCTATTGAAGATAAATGTAGAGATTGTGTGATATGCCCCGCATACGTCGACTGGACATTGCCAGGACCACTGTCACATACTTATCTATATTTACCTCTATCTAGATACGTTGGGGTATGGATAGTGAGAGGGCACTGCAACAATGGGCCATTTTTCATGATTCTATGATTCTAACTAATGCAATGGGTAAGTACATGACTTGGGTGTATGTCAGCCGACAGGATCTGGATATGACACCTAGGTGGCTAAAAATATTGGAAGCCTATGAGGCAGACAGCTTAGTCCACACTACCATGGTGTGTATAATGACTCCCGACAAAGTAAGTTATGCATGCAAGGGTTGTAGGTATCCAATTCATCTTTTGGGTTATGAGGGAAACCCAAATCATGAAAGACCATTGATGTGTGTGTGCTCAATTTATTATTTTCAATGGTTATTAATTAGCATGTGGTTATTCACTTGTGCATGTGTAGATAATTATTTAATGACTGTCGTTAATTCCAACCTTTTGACACTCATTAACGAATACAAACTTAATGGTACAAACTATGTCGATTGGTACCGGAGCATTAAATTGCTCCTGACTGCTAAAGGACTATACACAGTTCTTGATGAACAAGTTCCTCCTCAACCCGACCCAAATGATTTTGAGGCAAATGAAGAGATACAGGAGTTCCTCATGAGGGATTCCAAGGCATCACTTTATATCCTAGGATCGTTGGAAAAGTCAGTTCTGGACTCGGTCAAGGATATACGCACTGCTGGGGGTAAGATGGATAAGCTTGCTGAATTGTTCAACAGGCAGTTGACACACACCCATTCTGATGTGGTGAGTCAAATCCACAACACCAAAATGTCCCAAGGGACTCCAATGATGGATCATATAATGAAAATGATCAATCTGTTTGAAAAATTGGAATCCATGGGGACTGATTTCAGCCTGCGATATAAGACCGATGTGATCTTAGCGTCACTCACTTTTACCTATGCACCCTTTAAGATGTCCTACAAGATATCCGATAAGGAGATGGAGCTCACCAAGGTTGCTAACACACTGGTAGAGGCTGAAGCATCCTTGAAAAAGGACAAGGCTGAGGTCAATGCAACTGAGGCAAAACCTTCTTCAAGTGGGAAGAAGAAGAAAAAGGAAAATAAGGGTAAGACCCTGAAACCCAAGGGTGGGAAGTCTGGCAATAAAGGCAAAGGCAAGTGCTTCTATTGCAAGAAGGAGGGTCACTGAAAAAGAAACTGTCGTGCTTACCTAGTTACTGTGAAAGACAAGAAGCCAGATGAAATAGAGGCTGCTAAAGAAGGTACATGTGATGTTCACGTTCTTTATGAGTCTAATTATCTTTTGAACCGACCAATTGTTGGTTGGTGGATAGTGGCTCCACTGTTCACATTTGCAATGATTTGCAGGGGTTCAAGGAGACAAGGAACCTGGAAAGAAATGAGGTATGTCTTCGGATGGGCACTGGAGTTGAGACCATGGCGATGGTTGTGGGAACTTTTATTTTAAATTTTAGTTCTGCTTGTTTAGTTTTAAAGGGTTGCTATTATGTACCCTCTTTCAAGAGGAAGATAATTTCAGTTTCAAAACTTGTTTTGGACTATACAGTTTTTCCTTTAATTCTAAGTTAATTATTCGTTTTAATAATTCCTTTGTGGCATCCGAATATATGCAAAGTGGTTCGTATTTTCTAGATTGCCCTATTAGAACGAATGTTGTTTCAAATGTTGATTTGAAACGGAAAGCAGCTCTAGTAAACTCAACATATCTATGACATCTAAGATTAGGTCACATTAATGTGGTGGACCGAATCAGTGGATTGGTGAGGGATGGGCCCTTAGAGAGTCTGAGGGTGGAACCATTCCCCACATGTGAGTCATGCCTTCAGGGCAAAATAACCAAGAAACCCTTTAGCAATAAAGGTACTAGAGCCACAGATCTGTTAGAGTTAATATACACTGACTTGTGTGGACCCATAAACATACAAGCGAGATATGGGTATGAGTACTTTATCACGTTCACCGATGATTACTCTAGATATGGTTACATATACTTGATGCGTAGGAAATCGAAAGCCTTTGATAAATTCAAAGAATTCCAAGCCGAGGTTGAAAGATAGCTCGATAAACGCATTAAGTCTTTATAATCAGATCGTGGAGAGGAGTATCTATCAAATGAGTTTAAAGATCATCTCATATCCCAAGGGATAGTTAGTCAGCTAACTAATCTAGGCACACCACAACAAAATGGTGTATCCGAACGACACAATAGGACCCTATTGGATATGGTCTAGACGATGCTCACTTATAGTGAGCTGGCTCTCTCTTTCTGGGTGTACGCTTTAGAGACGGCAATATATATCTTGAATAGGGTTCCATCAAAGTTTGTAGCCAAGACACCCTTTGAGCTGTGGAAAGGGCGAAAGCCCAGTATTCAACACCTTAGGGTATGGAGTTGCATAGCATATGTGCAAAAGCAACAGACAGACAAGTTGAAATCCATGACTTCAAGATGCCATTTCATAGGCTACCCCAAAGGCACGATAGGCTATTATTTCTATGACCCAGTTGACCAGAAGGTCATTGTAAGTAAACACGTCACATTTTTGGAGGAGGAAATGATGACCCAGAGGTCCGAACCAGTAGTCATTAAAGAGCTATCAGACCACCCACCAGGCTTACTCTTCTAATTGAAAAGGAAACTGTGGAAGAGTTCCACATGGTATCGGTTGAATCGGATGATGATCCGATGACATACTCCGAGGCTCTAAAGGATGTTGATGTCACTAGGTGGATGGAGGCAATGTGCTCTGAAATCGATTCGATGCATTCCAACAAGGTCTGGACTCTAGTCGATCCACCACTTGGCGTTAAGCCAATTGGATGTATATGGATCTTCAAGAGGAAGAAGGGCGCAGATGGAAAGGTCGAAAGATTCAAAGAGAGACTGGTGGCAAAGGGCTATACCCAGAAAGAGGGTATAGACTATGAGGAAACCTTTTCACCAGTGGCAATGATGAAATCCATCAGGATTTTATTGGCTATCGCTGCACACTTTGATTATGAAATCTGGCAGATGGATGTGCAGACTGCATTTCTGAATGGATTCCTTCAAGAGAAAATCTACATGGAACAGCCAGAGGGGTTCTCTTCCTTAGAGGAAGAAAGAAAAGTGTGCAAATTGCAGAGGTCCATTAATGGGCTGAAGCATGCTTCCAAGAGCTGGAACATCAGGTTTGATCAATCAATCAAATCGTTTGGTTTTGATCAAAACATGGATGAACCATGCGTTTACAAGAAGATCAATGGGAGGGCAGTATGTTTTCTTGTTTTATACGTAGATGACATATTATTGATTGGTAACGATGTAGGTTTTCTTTCATCAGTAAAACAGTGGTTATCCATAACATTTTCGATGAAAGACCTTGGTGAAGCTAGCTATATCCTTGGGATCAAACTCGTAAGAGATCTCCAGAAAAGGATGCTAGCCTTGTCACAGACTACCTATATAGACAAAGTCCTGGCCAGATTCAGTATGGAGAACTCCAAGAGGAGAAGTGTTCCCTTCAGACATGGAGTCAGTCTTTCTAGATCTCAATGTCCTCAGTCTCAGACAGACATTAAAGAGATGAAGAGGATTCCCTATGCCTCAGCAGTAGGGAGTCTTATGTATGCTATATTATGTACGAGGCCGGACATTTGCTATGCAGTAGGTATGGTAAGTCATTATCAATCTAACCCTGGACGCGAGCATTGAAGTGCTGTCAAGAATATCCTTAAGTACCTGAGAAGGACTAAGAAATATTTCTTGGTTTTAGGATCTGATCAGTTGTCAGTATTGGGATACACAGATTCGGATTTCCAAACTGACAAGGATGACAGAAAATCCACGTCCGGGATGGTATATCTAATGGGTGGAGGTGCCATTATATGGCGGAGTGCGAAACAAAAGTCCACAGCCGATTCTACTATCGAAGCAGAATACCTTGCAACTTGTGATGCAGCAAAAGAAGGTGTTTGGCTGAGGAAATTCCTATCAGATTTGGAGGTAGTCCCTGACCTTGTCAAGGGACCTACTCCCCTGTTACGTGACAACAGAGGGGCCATTGCACAAGCTAAGGAGCCTAGGGCTCATCAGAGGAACAAGCACGTGCAGCGGAAGTATCACCTCATCAGAGAGATTATCCAGTAGGGCGACGTGAGTATCTCCAAAGTGGACACAACTAAAAATGTGTCTGATGCCGTGACAAAGGGTTTGTTACCAGGAGTGTTTGAGAAACACATAGAGGGTATGGGTTTAAAATGTATGGGGAATTGGCTTTGATGTACAAGTGGGAGATTGTTGGACAAGTGTGTGTCCATCAAACCCGATTTGGTCCGGTTCGACCCGGTTCACCTTTGTAGTGAACATTTATACATTTTAGTTTACTATTGTCACATGCGATATAAACTTTTTGAGCATCATGTGTTCGTAAGTTATACTTAAAATGGTAGTGGCGACTAGGGTTTGGGCTGGACACCCTTATCATATGGTCGTCGCATTGGCTATGCCTAGACATGTGATATCAGGGTACGAATGTGAGTGCTCACATGTTTGATGTGTGCATTGGCGAAGAATCTACTTTGTCGATTCCCTCATGTATTACTGCCAGATGTAGGAAGGGATAGACATGTATCATCGACACCCTGTACCTGAGGGAACCCTGTCACTGCAAAGAGTGATCGCATTCTTTGGTTCCTCAATGACTAAGACTTAAGCAAGTCAAAGCCGATGTTTTGGGAATGCGTGAACACTTTGTGAGTGAAGGAGTTATCCAACACGGTCACCACTGCCCGATTGGGGAACACCAAGATAGAGACTGTCTCTGCATGGTCGGATGAGAATCTGGATCCAGTGTCGTTTTGGAAACTGTTTTGCAAAAATCTATTGTACATAAAATGATACATTATTTATAGTTTTTTGAAAAAAATATTTTATCGAGTTTTGCGGGACCCGATCAGATGCACAGACGCTCCTATATGGACTTGTACTATGGATTGGGGTTTGGCAGTACATGTGTACGTGCCCTAGATTCCATAATGATGGTGTTGATTAGTGGGGGGGTTGTATATGATAAATTGTTATTATATAGGGAGTTATTTGGACTTTGCTAATTTAATTGGTTCTTTATTTAATTAATGGAATTGGTGCTAATTGTAATTATCCATTAATAATTAAATAAAATAGCTAATTAATACTTTCCCTATTAGATTCTGCTTCTTCCCCTTTTAGAAGCACTTAGAGTTTAAACAGAATTGCCAAACTGAGAGAGAGAGAGACAGACTCTCTCTAGGATTAAAGTAATCCATCCAGGGCATAATTAAAACCCTAGATCTATAAAAGGATTAGAAAACACAGGAGTGGGGCAGTGCTCCACATTTTTTCCTGGCCCCCTCTTCTGCATTTTGGTCTTTCTCTCCCTCTTTGAGATCTCTTCTTCTTCTTCTAGTTTCTCTCATCTGTGTTTGAGAGTTACGGTTTGTGAAACCCTAAATCTATGCTGAAGAATTTTAGAGCATCTGGGATTGGCTTAAAGAACCTTGGTAGCACCATTGGAGGTTCAGATCTGTTTACTTGGAGCGCTCACTGGAGGAAGAACCATTGTCTATTGGAGGAACAACACTTGAGGCTCACCAGGTTAGCAATTATTGTTTAATTCCTTCAGTTATTAATTATTAATATTTATGGGATGCAAAAGAAACTCGAATCGATTTATTTCCGCTATGCATTCGAGTATGGGATGGATCCCTCTTGCCATGTGTGGGATTAGAGATGTTGTTTCTCTATCCCTAATGTGCTCTATAATTGTGTGGGACACATGAGGGAAGGAGAAACCCTAACAGGGTTGCACCAAGGTTCCCATGGGCAACCATGGGAAACCCTAAAAATTAAAATGGGGCACCCATGGGATACCATGGGTTAACCCAGGGTGTGCAATACCCTAATTGGTTTATAATTGGTTTCCCTAGGGAGCCATGGTTTAATCCCTAGACCGTAGTTTGGCCTACAGCGGTTTTGGAGGTTATGTTCCTTTTTGTCCAATATCTCTGTAGGTTACTCCTCATAGGTCATATCCACATCCAACTGTTCAGGTTCAGTTGATAATACATGTGTCGGGTTGTTAACATACTTTCTCAACATTGACACATGGAAAACATCGTGGATGCCTGACAAAGATGATGGTAACGCCAATCGGTATGCTACGGGTCCCACCCTATTAAGAATTTCGTAAGGACCGATGAATCTTGGGCTCAACTTGCCTTTTTTGTTGAAACGTAGCAATCCTTTGGTTGGAGATACTCGGAGGAATACTTTTTCTCTGACCTCAAACTCAATATATTTCCTTCGGTTATCCGCATAACTTTTCTGTCTTGATTGGGCTGCCTTGATTTTCTCTCTTATAACATCCACCTTATCGCAGGTCGCTTGTATCATCTAAGGTCTGAGATATTTCCGCTCACCAATTTCGTCCCAATATAATGGAGTTCTACATTTCCATCCATAGAGTGCTTCGAATGGTGCCATGCCAATGGTGGAGTGATAGCTATTATTGTATGCAAATTCCACCAGAGGTATGTGAGCATCCCAACTGTCATTCATTTCCAAAACACAGGCTCGGAGCATGCCCTCCAGAGTCTAAATAGTCCTTTCCGATTGTTCGTCCGTCTGCGAATGGAAAGCTGTGCTAAGATTTAGTTGAGATCCCAATGCCTTCTGTAAACTTCTCCAAAACCTAGAGGTGAATCGAGGATCTCTGTTAGACACAATAGTGACAGGCACGCTGTGTAACCGAACTATGTTTTCAATATATATACGGGCAAGCTTCTCCATTGGGTAGCTTATTTTGATTGGTATGAAGTGTGCTGCCTTTGTTAGTCCGTCTACGATCACCCAAATTACGTTCATGCCCTTCCTGGTGTTGGGCAAGTTTGTCACAAAATCCGCAGTTATCCTTTCCCACTTCCATTCGGGTATGGGTGGTGATTGAAGCAAGCCATACGGTCGATGTCTCTCTGCTTTTATCTATTGACAGGTGAGGCACTTAGACACGTATATTGCTATGGTTGCTTTCATTCTTGTCCACCAGTAATACTTCTTCAAGTCTTTGTACATCTTTGTACTTCCGGGGTGGATAGTATAGGGTGAGTTGTGCGCCTCTTTAAGGATTCGGTCTTGGACATCAAAATCATCAGGCACGCACAGTCTGTCTTGAAACTTCAATGCACCATCTTGGGCCAATGAAAAATCCGGGTCCCTATGGACACCTTGTTGTACCTCCCAAATTATTCTGGCCAGCTTGGGATCTAATGGTTGCTTCGCAATTATTTCTTCTCATATCGATGGCTGCAGGTTCATAGCTGCTAGTTGCATAGCCGTTCCTTCGATCACGAGTTTCAGATCAAATTTTTGAGCTTCCTCTATTAACTGCTCACTTACGGCCAAAGATGCGAGGGATGCAGTCTAAGATTTTCTGCTTAGTGCATCCGCCACAACATTGGCCTTACCGGGGTGGTACTGGATTTCATAATTGTAGTCTTTCACGAATTCCAACCATCGCCTCTGTCTCATATTCAGCTCCTTTTGGGTGAAGAAATACTTCAGACTTTTGTGATCGCTGAAGATTTCACTCTTCTCACCGTATAGGTAATGTCACCAAATTTTCAATGAGGATTCCATTATCTCACATGTTGATTTGTCCAAACATCCTAGGTTTGATGATTTTATTGAGGAGAACAATGTTAGTCGTGATGCTTTTGAAGCATATTCCCATTATCCTTATTTGGCAAACTAAGTTATGCAAAGGGCGGATAGTTGTATTGTTAGGATTGATTTGAGTAAACCTCCCATTTTTTATGATTATGTTGATGAGGTTACTGATATTTATGATCCTTTTGATGCTTATTGTGATCCATTTTTTATTGATTTTTCAAAGAATGACAGGTATTCTACATTGCAAACGGGAGAAAAGGGACGGATTTATGGCCTGAGTTTTAATGCCTTCATTTTCCACTGTCCCATGAGGACAGATTTTTCTATTGGATATTTCTCAGTTGTGTTTAACTTCCATATTATTTCTCGCTTTACTAAAATTCATGGTCGAGCGTTTTCTGATTTTGAAGCTATTTCTCCATTTACTGGCCATGGATTGAGATTTCTATTGCTGGTCCTAGAACTTTTTATAGAGCTCATGACTCTTCATGATCCTCTTTGTTGATTATATCTAGTAAGCCCCTTCATCTCCTCTCTTGTCCTTATTCTTTCTTTTATGCATGCATTGAGGACACTGCATGAATTAAGTGTGAGGTGGGGGATGTTGGGCTTAATTGGTAAATTTTGATTGTGGCAGTAGTTTGGTGTTGTGCATACGTTCTTTGATTGCGAAGCAAGAGAAAGAGGGAATTAGGTGCCCTAGCATGCGAAATAATAAAAAAATTTCATTTCAAGGATGGTAGTTGGTTTGTATCCGGTGATGGAGATTGAGTTTGAAAATATGAGCGTTATTTCATTTGATGACTTGATTCCTCTATGTGTTTTATGGACCCTTTGATCTTTTGGCTAGTAGTTGAGACCAATTTGTTTGTGGCAAGGCAAGGCATGAAAGTGAATGAAGGAAAAAAAAAGAAAGAAACAGAAAAGAAAGTGGAATTCCTTGGGACTAGACAGGGCACTGTGCCTCATGAAGCAGGGTGACTTGATCAAAAATCCTTGAAAGGAAACTCAAAAAAAACTCTTGCATCAATGTCTCAATGTCTTATGGATATATGCAAAAAGAGAAGCTACCAAGTATTTGGGTGCCTGGTGTATGCTCCACCATGTCATTCAGAGAACAGTAGTGGAGTAGAAATAGAGTTTACTGTTGTGAAAGAAAAGCTTTTGCCTTAATGCCTGAAAAGAAAGTGTGGTAAAAAATACTCAAAGCCTAAGTCTTTGGTTCCATTGATGCTATGAGTGGTTTACTTAAAGGTGAGTAGTATTCAGAAAATATGAGGAGATCCCTTAATCTTGATGCATGCTTGTTACTTGAATTGATGTGGGGTGATAAAATTCAAGTGTGGGGGAACCTTTGGCTCCTTGATCTTTAGTTGAGCACTTTTTGGGATTATGTGCACTGTCCTACTTATGCCATGATTAAAATTTACAGCATTCATTTACAATTAAATTTTGGGTGTATATTCACTGCAAATACTCATGAGACAAAACTCGTCTACTAGGGGTAAGCTAGGGGTTTAAAGGCTTGTTGCACATGCAAAGTGCAATCATGATTCCTACGAAAGTGAGTTTGGATTTTTGCATTCTAGGTTACTTTTTTTTTTTGTTTACTTGAGGACAAGTAACGTTCAAGTGTGGGGGAATCTGATGAGCACATTTATGTGTGAAATCTTAGGGCCATAAAGCATGCATTTTTATACTTGGAACGGAACTACTCGAGGTTTTTTTTGTTTTCAGGTTTTAGGTGAATTCTTGTAAAAATGGAGCAAATGATGCTAAGGATCCATTTTTAAGCTATTTAGTGGTGTTTGGCAGTAGTCGGAAGCACCCAGGAGTCGAGAAAATCAAGTTTGGACTGAGCACTGAAAGAATCACACCAATCAATCAAATTTGAATGTGATTACAGTGGGCCCTTTAGCATAATTTTGAGGTGTTAATAGTATGGATACGTAGCCCGTCGAGTCAGCTTAGCAATGGTTCAAACGACACTTGATTCCGAGTTGAAACGAAGAAGTTACGGCCGTTTTCGTGGATAGGGGTTTATTTGTAATTATTAATAGTTGGTCGGGGACAAAGTAAAGCAAAAGTTCGGGTTCTAGGGGTCTTAGCACAATTATCAAAAATTATCTTTTTGTCAGCCGAAAGATTCCATTTGGAAGGCTCTGGAGCAGTCCAACTTCAACTTGAGATATCTTGGGCTCTCGAACTCCAAATTGGACGAAATTTGGGTCTATTTTGGGTGATTTTTCGTAAGGAATACAACAGTGGGACCCATATAAAGCATCTCATGCTCCACGTTTTTTGAAGGACAGATTTGACATTTTATTAATTGTGAGTGGAATCCTAGTCATCACCCTTGCTCTCTCTCTCTCTCCTCCAACTTTTCAAGGGCACTTTTGGAATTCTACTTGGGATAGATTTCTTTTCAAAGATATTCTCTCATCTATGGAAGGTTGAAAAGTCAAAGATGCCTTGATCTCATTGCTTGGAGAAGACACCTACAAAGAAAAGGAAGCACAAGTTAGAATTAGAAAGTTACTTTTTAATAAATAGAAGGTTTATGTATCTAGGATTCTTTTCTCTCCTCTTTCTATCCTTTTTCTTTTTTCTTGGGATTCAAGGCAATGTAAAGGAGGAAGGAGAAGAGAATATTCTCTTTTCTTAGGAAATATTTCTCCTACCACTTTCCTCTTCTCTCTTCTCCCTTCCCCCTATAAATACCCCTTGCCCTTTGGGATGTAAGTGAGTTTTTTTTTTTTAGTTAATTTTTAAGTTAGTTCTAGTTCAGTTTTTTTTAGTTAGTTTTAGTTTAGTTTTAATTCAACTTTTAGTTCAACTCATTAATGAAATTTCTTCTTTTCTCCTTCTAGTTTTTGCTTTCTAGTTTTTAGTTTTGATTTCATGCTTTCAATTCCATGGTTGTAATGCTTTTGATGCATGCTTTAATTTTATGTCTTCAATATGGTTGTAATAGTTTTAGTTTAAGGCTTCCTAGTTTAAGTTCCTATGTTGATGACAAGACTTGGAGATTTAGAAGAGGAAGCCATGGTAAGTTTATTCAAGCATTCATGCAATGTCAAACCCTGCTCCTGACTGGTTGGATTTTTTATTGAAGGGCAGAAACCCCTGACCAGGCAACCAGGATCACTGTGGAGCATCACACTACTCAATGAGATCAATGAGAATACTTTGAACAGGTTTTCCTATATACTTGTTAGAAGATGGATAGCAGACCCCTGCAACTGTGCAGCTCATAGCTTGATATATGGTTTGGATCCCAGGTAATCTCTCTCCTCTTTATAATGGTGGGACCCACCTCTGAGGAAGTGTGTAAAATCCCCTATGTGGCATGTGGGGACAAAGCCCTGACCAAGGGTCAAACCCCTGTGCAAGCCCCATTGAATTTTAGCTTGCTGGAATTCTCTGGGCGATGTAGCAAGGCCCAGTGACATCGCCCAGTGGTAGTTTTTGTATATTTTATTGATTTTTAATTATGGGGACCACCCCATATGGACATGGGTACCCTCCACTGATAGAGGGAAGTCTGAGGGACCACCTCATACCCTTGGTTCGTTGTGGACCCCACCAGTGTGCCCAGAATTAGTTTAAAAACTGATTTTTAAAAGAGGCCTTCACAGGAAAACATGCCTCAGTGAAGGGGGGGTCGATAAATAGGAGGGGTCTGAACTCATTTAGAGCCCTTGGCATATCTGAAATCCATGGGAGAGAAGAGAGGAAAGAAAGGAGAAAAGAAGGAGAGAAAGAAGAGAGGAAGAAGAAGAAGGAAGGGGAAAGAAGGAGGGAAGCTTGGCTGCCACCCATCTCAGCTGGAACCGAGCTTCTTTAGACTCATTCAGGTATAAACATACCTATATATGCTTGCTGTCCCCATTGTTTCTCTGCATTTGATATGATTCTGCTTCCTGGGCAGCCCAGAACAGCTGAGGTTAGCCTAGAACTGCTCCAGATCTCCCATGCAAACCTTGTGTATGGAAGATCTGTGATTTTTGTATAAATTTAATGGGCTGTTGTGCTATTCCTTGGGCCAAAATCTGACTGTGCATAGTTGCACTGCCAGTTTGCCCTATTGCCCTATAATTTGGAACCCTGGGTGCAAGCTAGGGTTGCACAGACCTAACCCTAGGTAATCACAGCCATGAAACCCTATTTTGCATCCATTTCCAGCCTTGCATGTGGCTGAAACCAGATTTCCAAGCTTGGTAAAACCCTATGACACTATTCACTGGGACTGTCTGGGCAGCCATTGGCAGCCTGATGGTGGACTTGATGGAAGATCCATTTGGACCATGGTGTAGATCATCACTGGGGCTACCTTATGCCCTAACATGCATAGGCTAAAGGTTAGGACCCTGCCCAAGAAGCCTAGCCTTGGGAACTCAGCCCAACATCGATTTGCAGCCTCTAGGCGATGCACTGGGCGATGCCAGAGCCATCGCCCAGTGAATGGAAAGTTGCTGTATTGCTGATCTGACTTTGGGGAATCTCACCCCTTGGCTTTTGGACATTGTGGGAGGTTGGGAAATGACCAAAAAGTCCTTCCCCACATTTGTCCTTAATTGGAGAATGCTTGGGAACCCAAGTGGGCCCTGTAGGTGAAGATACCCTACTGTTCTTGGTCCTACAGCACAGGCAAGCTGTGAATAGCACTGTGGACTTGATCTGACCTAGGGTCAGGTACAACCATTGAAATGACTATTTTACCCTTTGAGCCACTGACACTAGTTGAGGCACCGGGACATGAGCCTAAGGCCCAGTGCAAGGCCCAGTGATCCTAAATGAGTACTAACCAAGTACCGGGTCAACCCAGTAAGATTAGGTTAACCCTAGGAGTACCAGTGTTAGACTGAAACCCTAATATAACAACTTTTGATTTACATCTAGGAATTGATCCCACGCTCGAGGACAACAATCAGACTGCTGTTGGAACTGAGTTTGCTAACGAGTATCTAGAACCCAACTCAGGTGAGTGAATAATATTATCATTGGTGTATGTGTAATTATGACATCAAGCCAGCTAATATTAATTGAAATTATAAATGTTGTGTTACTTCTATTTCAAGTTACTCAAATCACTGCATAATGACTGTCTGTTGATCAACACTGTGAATTCTTATATGATGATTGTGATTGTTAGACTAGATGCCGTAGTTGGCTTGGAAATGAGGCCCGTGGTAGCCCATAGTATGGGATGCGGTTGACACCACCTGACTCATACGATGCCATATAGACATGGGGATAGAGTTTCATCACCCGTGCTACGCACCTTTGCCAACAGGGGTTTAGGTGTTGGATGCCTATGGGGGCGACCATCAAAAAATGAGAAAAGGGAAAAATGAATGAAAGAACACCAGAATGGTGCATGAATGAAAGAACACCGGAATGGTGATATTGAGCTATATGCCGGGCTATAAGCCAAAAAAGAAAAGAAAAGAGAAAAGAAATGGATTGTCCCACGGGTTAATCACAGAGGGCTGGTCGGGCTGACCTTGGTGACTGATGCGGGAACTGATTGGTCCTCTCCGACAACTCAATGGGTGTATCACGGGAAGGGGTTAGAAGCCCGCACTAGGGATCCATGTATTGGGGATTGTAGTAGCACTAACCTGACTTTGTTGTATTGTTAGGTGGCTAATAATAAACTGGACTTGAATATCATGCAGGATCATATGAACTGTGAATTATGATTGCATGTGCATGCATGATGATGTTATTTGCTCACGAGCTCTGTGGGGCTCACACTCTGTTGTACAATGTTTTCTTTGATGATTTTGCAGATTGATGCCAGTGTGGCATGGAGGCTTATCTCAAGGAGGAGAATCCTGGTTGTTACGAAGATGTTGGTGTGGACCCCGACGGAGGCCATACCGATCCTGCATACTTTCTCGGTGGTCATTGATGAAGACCGTTGAGAAGTGCTTCTGATGCTTTTTATTTTGGGGACTCCTTTTTGTTCTTGCTAGGTGTTCATCCCCATTCTGACTATGGATCAGTTGTAGTTTCTTTTTACTTCTTTTTGGGGTTGAGTATGCTCACCCTGTATATGTCTATGTATGTAGTTCTGTTCTTATCAGTTTTGTACTTATGCTTGTGGGTTGGTGGGAAATGTACCAAAACAATCTTTTTTAAGTATATATTATCATCAATTCCCCATATCGCTATGTTTCCTTTTATTATTGAAATTGTAGTTTATCTGCAGCACTCTGATCTTACTTATGGTAATGAGATGAATGTGGTTCCGTGAATGTAAGCACTGCTTCTAGATCCGTGGGATTTGGCGGATTGCCGTTATGCAATTCGGGTCACCTACCCAATCCTCCTAAGGGTGGTTTGGGGTGTGACATGCAAGCAAGTTCAATTCGATTCGGTTCACTTTGCATTACTTTTAAGTTAGTTAAATAGAGTGGCGCATATCTCCTCGTGTTCGACCTGTAGCTACGATTGACCCGTATGCTTGCGGTATTATTTTAACTCAAACAAACTCCAACCACCTGTGTTTTCCAGGTTAAATTCTGAGGCAATGTAGCCAAAATGGTGGATTAGCGCCTTAGAGAAGGCATTTGATGTGCTCGAGTGTTCGGATGTGCAAAAGCTGATATGTGCGGGTTATCAGCTACAGAATGAGGCTAAAGCCTGTTGGAAGGCTACTAAGCCAAATCTTGAAGCCGCTCATCTGAATCCCACGTGTGAGCAATTTAAGGAAGTTTTCTTCAAGAACTACTTCCTAGAGAGCTTTAGGGACAAAAAAGAAGCTGAGTTCTCAACACTGGTACAAGGAACCAAGTCAGTGCTGGACTATCAACAACGGTTTGAAGATCTGTTCCGTTTCGCTCCAGAACACCTGAAAGGGGAAGTCAGTAAGACGAAGAAGTTTGAGAAGGGACATAAACCTGAGATCGGGTCTGTTCTGTCAATTATGGACATTCGGGATTATGCTCAGATGGTAGACAAGGCAAAGACTATGGAGGATAGATTGAAGGAGAAAGAAAAAGAGAAGGCTACAACGTTGCCCGGGTTGAGCAAAAGGCCAAGTAATTTTTAGACCTTTGGATGGCCAAACAAGGTTTTTCGAGGAACCAATTCAAGTCCCAATCCGACTCCGTTTTGTAAGTCGAATGTGGGCCAGAACCCTTTTCACCCCACTTTCAATCGACCTGCTCAATCGGCTACAAGTCAAGCGACAACAGTAGCTTCGCCAGCCCGATCAGCCACAAGTCAAGTGAGCCAAGTCTCAACACCAGCTGTTCCACCTTATAAGTGTTACGTGCGCAACAAAGAAGGGCACATGGCCAAAGAATGCAGACAGTGTGGGTACAACAACAACTCGCCAAATCAGTCCTACGCTAGACCTTTTCAGCCACAGGATAATCGGATGCGAGGGAAGATATTCGCATTAACAAATGAAGAAGCTGAGGCAAACCCCGATGTAATGATAGGTAAGTCTACTAAACTCTAATAAATTATAGGGGAAACCAGTGTATATTGTGACCTAAACTGTACACAAACCCTAGGTACCCTAAGTGTCTCAACCATCTCTGTATGAGTGCTATTCAACTCGGGCGCATCCCACTCTTTCGTTTCCACCACCTTTGCGAGTAGGATGAAAGATCAACCGAGAGACATCGGGCACGATTTAGTAGTCAGCACACCGACGGGTAGTGTCGTGAGCTTGAAGGAAGTCTATGACCCCTACCAGGTAGAAATTTGTAGAAGGCACTTGATCGCACGACTAATAAAACTCAATATGAAAGATTTTGACGTGATATTAGGCATGGATTTGCTATCCGCCTATGGAGCAAACGCCATGTGTGTGGAGAAGAAGATAGTATTCAAATTGAAGGATGGGTCTATTTTCACCTATCAAAGTCAACTGATGAGGAAACCCAAAAGGATAACCTTATCCGCTCTCCAGGCGTAAAAGTTGCTGGATGAAGGATGTCAAGGCTTTTTTGCCACTGTAATGGACACCGAGGCAAGGATAAAGCCCTTGGAGGAACTTGTCATCGTTAGAGAATTTCCTGATGTTTTTCCAAAAGATCTGACCCAGTTACCACCTGATCATGAGACCGAATTCGTAATTGATCTGACCCCTGGTGCAGCACCGGTATCCAAGGCACCATATCGAATGGCACCTATTGAATTAAAGGAGTTGCAGGTCTAATTACAAGACCTGCTGAAGAAAGGTTTCCTATGACCCAGCGTGTCTCCCTGGGGAGCACCCGTGCTATTCGTGAAGAATAAGGATGGTAGCATGCGACTGTGTATCAACTATCGCGAGCTAAATAAGCTGACCATCAAGAATCGATACCCATTGTCGCGCATTGATGACCTATTTGAACAACTATAGGGAGCAAGAATCTTCTCTAAGATTGATCTTAGGTCTGAATACCATCAGTTAAAGATCAAGAGCCGCGATATTCACAAGACGGCATTTAGAACTCGATATAGACATTATGAATTCCTGGTCTTATCGTTCAGGTTAACCAACGTCCCCGATAGTGTTCATGGACATGATGAATAGAGTATTCCATTACGTGTTGGATAAATTTGTCATTGTGTTTATTGATGACATTCTGGTGTACTCCAAGAGTGAAGAAGAGCACGCTCGACACCTTACCTTTGTGTTGCAGTGATTGCAGGAACACCAGTAGTATGCCAAGTTCAGCAAGTGCAAATTTTGGCTTCATCAAATTGGATTCCTAGGGCACATCATCACCAAGGAAGGCATTAAAGTGGACCCAGACAAGGTGAAATCCGTTCTCGAGTGGGAGACTCCGAAGAATGCCACTGAGATCCAAAGTTTCTTGGGTTTGGTTGGGTATTACTACCGGTTTATTAAAAATTTCTCGCGCATCTCGGCGCCCATGACGAAACTAACAACGAAGGTCGCAAAGTTTGAATAGAATGAAGCATGTGAGAAGAGCTTCCAAGAGTTAAGGAACCGACTAGTAACAGCACCAGTTTTGACCATTTCGGATGACACCGGAGGAATGGTGGTATACACCGATGCATCCAAATGAAGATTGGGTGGTGTCCTAATGCAAAGAGGTAAAGTGGTCTTATATCCTTCACGACAATTAAAGGAATATGAAAAGAACTACCCCACTCATGACTTAGAATTGGCAGCGGTAGTCTTCGTGTTAAAGATATAGCGACATTACCTATACGGTGAACATAGTGAAATCTTCAGCGATTACAAAAGTCTGAAGTATTTCTTCACCCAGAAGGAGCTGAATATGAGACAGAGGCGGTGGTTAGAACTGGTGATGGATTACGATTGTGAAATCCAATACCACCCCGGCAAGGCCAACATTGGAGTGGATGCATTAAGTAGGAAATCTTAGACTGCATCCCTCACTTCCTTGATCGTAAGCAAACAATTGTTAGAAGAAGGCCGGAAGTTTGATCTAGAACTCGTGATCAAAGGGACGGCTATACAATTAGCAACTATGGATTTACAATCGTCAATACGAGAGGAGGTACTTGCGACGCAACCATTGGACCCCGAGTTGGCCAAGATAATCTGGGAGGTGCAGCAAGGAGTCCATAAGGACCCAGATTTTTCATTGGCCCATGATGGGGCATTGAAGTTTTGAGACAGGTTGTGCGTGCCTGATGATTATGATATCCAAGACCAAATCCTTAAAGGGGCACATAACTCACCCTATTCAGTCCACCCTAGAAGCACGAAAATGTACAAGGATCTGAAGAAGTATTATTGGTGGATTGGGATGAAGGAAACCATAGCGATATAAGTGTCTAAATGCCTCACCTGTCAGCAAATAAAAGCAGAGAGACATCGACCGTATGGATTGTTGCAACCGATCCTTATACCTAAATGGAAGTGGGAAAGGATTATTATGGATTTTGTGACAAATTTGCCCAACACTAGGAAGGGAATGAATGCAATTTGGGTGATTGTAGACGGACTGACGAAGGCAGCCCACTTCATACCAATCAAAATAAGTTATTCAATGGAGAAGCTTGCCCAACTGTATATTGAAAATATAGTCCGCTTGCATGACGTGCCTATCAGTATTGTATCTGATAGGGATCCTCAAAAAACCTCAAGTTTTTGGAGAAGTTTACAATAGGCATTGGGATCTTAGCTAAATCTTAGTACGGCTTTCCATCCACAGATGGGCGGACAATCCGAAAGAACTATCCAGACTCTAGAAGACATGTTCAGAGCTGGTGTATTAGGGCCTTGCCTCGATTTACAGGCCTTAGGAGTTCATGACAATAATTAATAACCCTACTATGCATAATAAAAGATAGGGTAAGTGTGCTTACCGCCTGTGACTGCCCCCAGAGGGCGCAACAGATGTGTCAAGAAGTGCCCCTCAGCGTCGCCCTGGATGGGTACCAGCCCGCCCAATCATCCGCATCGGTCGTACCCAATAGAGGACCATGTGAAGACTGGCGATGACGTCTTTGGAAGGCTATCTCACTCAAAAATAGAGAAAAATGCAAAAATGGTAGAGACTAGGAACCAAAAAACGTAAGAAATATGAGGGGGGGACCCCCTTTATTTATAAACAGGAGCAGCCATGACCACGGCGCCATGGAATCCTTTACGGCACCGGTGAAAATCCTCCGCGGTGCCGTGACCCCGGCGTTGTGGAGCAGCAGTGCCGCCCACTCCACGACGCCGTGGCCAAAAAAAAAAAGAAAGATGATGGTGCATGTAAATAAAATAAAATAAGATACACTTACCGGTGTATTCCCGCGTGCACAGGGACTCCGATTTCCATCACCACAAATTTCTGGGTAAATACCCACAAGTGTGATTTCCCTTTCGAGGATTTTTGAAAGATTTTACCGTGATTAATCGCATTGATTTTTTTTCCTTTGTGTTTTAACCAAGGATTTTAGACTCCTGTTGGATTCCTTTGAGGTTTATCGAAAGATTTCATCACATGGCTTTTCGCAACTCTGCTGCTCTTGAGCAAAGCGTCAACAGTACATGCTCTTGGTGACAAAATCAGTTAGAATTTTGTCTTTACCCTTCGGTTGCTGGTACAGGCCTCGGCCAAAGAGGGGCAAACTGTAGACACTAAAATTTAGCCACCACCTAGCGATGATGACAATGGGACACAGATAATAGACTTCACACCATTTCCCCCCCTTTAAGACCAAGACTACAGGCCCATGGGCCCAGACACACCCCAAACATAAAAAAAGCCCATTTGAGGCTCAAAAGGTAGGAGGAGGGGACCACATTGTCCATGGCGCCGTGGATAGTGCCCCACGGCCCTGTAGAGGCCTCCCACGACAGTATGGAAAAAAACCATGCCGCCGTGGGGAGCTGCGACATCAGCATGCTAACGTAATCCACGGTGCCGTGGAGGACCTACCCGGTACCATGGGTGTGGGACACCCCCTATAAATAGGAGGGTTCCCCTCCCCTCATTTTATGGATTGTTAGGGTAGGGAGTCCCTCCTAGCCAGCTCCTAACCTCTTTTTTCCCGATTCCCGCTCTTGTGAGCTCCAGTTTAAGTGAGATTCCAAAGTGTGGGAAGATCCATCGATTACCCATTCAAGAAAGGAGTGATCTTGTCCCCACCAAGTTGTTATCCCGTCCGTGTACAGAGAACGAAATATTTTTTCTTAACCGTTATTCTGTCCATTTATAGATAACCAAAAAAAAAAAAAACACACATCCAAAAGAGCCGTTACCTTGTTCGAAGACGCCGGTGGTAGTCCATTCGTCCATCTCCCCTTGAGCCAGGGGATCATCAAGATCTGAGGAATACCCGTCTAGAGGTATACTTACTGCAATTTTATTGTTACAATGTAGTCTCCCGTGTTTTCCCCTTTTCAATGTGCATAGTGTAAATATGAGTATAATGTAAATTATAAAGCCCCCATGTTAGAGAGAGAATATTCGTCGTTCCAGCATCTTTATCGGAAAGACCAATTTTTGCAGGGCAAGATGGGTACCTAACACCTTCCCATGCTTGTAACCTGATCCCTTACCTGAATCTCTGACCAGAACACATGGAATCTTGTAGCCTGTTTCCATTCATAATGGATAGGGCTACACCCATTAGGTCCTAGGCCCTAATCCTAGGTGGCGACTCCTCATTTTTTTGATATTTTCATAAAGCATGATCCCAACCCTATAATGACATGTCAAAATGATACCCCCATAATTAACGACCAATGATGCGTCACCATAAGGCTAAGGAAACCTCATCACCGGGGACCACAATACTTACACATGTGTGCCTATCCCCTCCTTGCAAGATAGTTGATGTGTATGGACATTGCTCAATTCAGTCTGTTATCCTTGTCAATGATACTCTATGTCAAGTGATGCCTAGGTTGCATGATCTTTCTTTGCTTGTTTTGGTTGCATACTTTAGCATAGTTATGCATTCCATAGGTCATTCATGCATATTCATTCATATTCTCTCATGTTAGACAAGACTCCATAGCATTGCTTGCACAGTATTGACGTGTGTGAGTCTGGCAACCTTTTATGACTGTTGGACACTCTAAATAGCCTCTGCAGATGTACTTTGATATAAAAACATCTCTCATGTCAGTTGTCAAATCTGCCCCGGACTAGCTAGAATTTTTAATTGAAGGACAGGAACCCCTGACAAGGCATGTGGAGTACCACCCCAGTGATTGAATTTATTGGAGAACCCCCAAGGATGTCCTCCTACATACCTGTCAAAAGTTGGATTGCAGATCCTTGCAGTTGCACTACCCATAGCATAATGTACTACTTGGACTCCAGGTATTCTCTCCCCTCTCCATGAATGTGGGTCCCACACCTGAAAATAGGTGCAAAGGGCCTTGAGTGGCATGTGGTGCAAGGCCCTACCCCTGGGTCAAACCCCTGTGAAAGCCCAAAGAGAAACAACCTTGCTGTAATCTCTGGGCGATGCACTAGGCGATGTACACATCACCCAAAGTGGACAAATGCATTATTTTAATCAGCAGATGTGTGGGGACCACCCATACTGGACATGGGCACCCTCCATAGGTAGAAGAGAGTCTAGGGGACCACCTCATACCCTTGGATCCCTGTGGACCCCACTAGAGTGCCCTGGATGGCTGAAAATCAGTTTAAAAATGTCTTTTCAAAAGAGGCCTAAGCAACCAAACAGACCTCAGTGGGGGTTGGTCTATAAATAGGGGACCCCAGCCTCATTTTAGAGGTTTCAAACACTGTTGAAACCGTAGGACAGAAAGAAGAGAGAAGAAAGAGAAAAAGAGAAGGAGAGGAAGAAGAAAGGAAGGAGAAGAAGGGGAAGAGTTCACCTTGCATCCAATCTGTTCCAGCAGCCAACTAGACTTGGTTCAACTATAAACCATACCAACATATGCTGCTATACTACTGTTTGCTACTTTTCTCCATAAATCTCTGATGATTGGTAGCATTTCGGGCCATTAGCAGCCCAGAACAGCTAGAGGCTGCCATGAACCACCTAAGATCCAACATGCAAACATGATACATGGACGATCTGAGCTTTTTAATGAAGTGTTGGTTGCTATTGCATACCTGAGACCGAAACCCATGCTTGTGCCAGACTGTACTGCACTGTTACACCAAGAACAGGTAATTTGGGCTCAGATCTATGTGCCCTGGCTGCATGTAGCCTACCCATGAGTTGCAGCAGCCTTAGGTTACCTTAATACATGTGAAACAACCCTTGCATGCAGCCAAATCCATGGTCTGCAGTTGAAGCTATACTGGGTTACTGTTCACTGGGCTGTCTGGGCAGCTCCAGGCAGCCAAGTGGTGGGCCCAGGTAAAAATCTATGAAGTCCAGTGCAAACTACACCCCAAGGGGTCCATGATGACCTAACACGCATGGGGGAATGATTAAAGCACTGCCCATGGTACAAAACATAGGAATTAGAGCCTGTTCACGTGTTAAGCAGGCTCTGGGCGATGCAGACATCACCCAGAGACATCGCTCAGAGAATAAAAAGGGGCAATGTTGCGGATTTGCTTTGGGGACCTCCACCCATGGATTGTAAATAGTGTAAGGAGGTGGTAAATGACCAAAATACCCCTCCTCACATCAGTCCATAATGATGGATACCTTGGGAGCCCAAGTGGGCCCCGCAGGGCTTAGAAACCTTGTTTGTGTTGGTCCTGCAACACTGCTGAATTGGGGTCAGTGTTGTAAGGCTGTTATGACCTAGAACCATGTACTGTAGGTGTCAATGACCATTCTGCCCCTAGACCACATTCTCTGGATGATGCACCGGGACTTAGGCCTAAAGCCCAGAGCAAGGCCTAGAGAATTCCAAGTGATACCTGATTGTGCACCGAGTCAACCCAGTGAGCCTAGATCAACCCTAGGAGATCCAAAAATAGTTTGCAATACTAAATGACATATTTTTGATTTATACTTAAGGTTGGATCCCGCGCTCGAGGCCTACTGCCAGACTGCAGCAGGAATTGAAACTACAACTGATTTTATATAACCAGACCTAGGTGAGTGAAATGTTATCGTGTATGTATGTGTAACATAACTGTTATTATGCCGGTAATAAATTCTATAATTATAATGCTGTGTTACTTAATCAATTCAAATTTCATAATTATTACACATCGTGTGACTGTTGATCAACTCTGTTTGAATATATCATGATGATTGTGATTGATAGACTAGATGCCGTAGTCGGCTTGGAAATAAGGCCTGTGGTAGCCTGTAGTATGGGATACGGTTGACACCGCCTGACTCATACGATGCCATATAGACATGGGTTTAGAGATTCATCACCCGTGCTATGCACCCTTGCCAACAGGGGTTAAGGTGTTGGATGACTATGAGGTCTATCGTAAAACCTCGGGCGTATACGCCGGGAAGCCTCGGCTTTATGTTGGGATGCCTCGAGCTTTAAGCTGGGAAGCCTCAAGCAACATGCTTGGGAAGCACCGAATGGTGAATTATGGCTATATACCAAACAAAGTTTATCCTCGAGCTACATGCTGGGAACCACTGAAATGTTGAATTTGATATTAAGTCGGTTACCTCACAAGTCTAATCACAAAGGGCCGGTCGGGCTGACCTGGGTAGGGAGATGCTGGGGCCGACTGGTTCTCTCCGACAACCCAATGGGTGTATCGCGGAAGGGGGTAACCAAGCCCACACCAGGGATACATGTATTGGGGATTGTAGTAGCACTAACCTGCCTTAGTTATATTGATAGGTGGCTAATAAAGAAATCTGGACTTGCATATCATGTAGGATCATGTGGATTGTGGTTGCATATGCATGCATGATGATATATTTTACTCACGGGATCAGTGGGGCTCACACTCTGTTATATATGTTTTTCTTTCTATTAGATGATTGTTTAGATAGATGCCACTGTGGCATGGAGGCTTGTTTGGCGGAGGAGAGCCATGGTGGTTATGATGATATTGGTATGGACCCCGACGGAGGTCATGTCGATGATGCAAGCATTCTCAGTGGTTACTGAAGATGACCCGTGAAGGCTGCTCTTGATGCTTTTGTCTTGGGGACTCCATTTTGATTATTTTTTTTTTTTTTATAAGTAAGATTTGTATTACTAAGAAAAGAAAAATGTACAAAGAAAGGCATCCTTTAAGAACCCAAAAATGGGGAAAAGGACCCTAAGCAAGATAGGACAGGCCCTATCAAACAGCAGGGAGAAAGAAAACCCCTAAGGCTACATCCTATAATAGGTTACTAGGTCCTTATCTTTCTTTATGAGAATGGTCAGCTCCGGAGGGAAAGACTCAGGCTCCCAATAGGTTCCAGAGGGGTCAGTAGGGAGGGAAGCCATGAAACCTGCGGGCTGGTTTTGTTCTCTCCAAATATGAACAAATTCTTTAGACCTCAGCAGCCTAAACTTAGAGAGGATCTTACTTTTCAAAGTAAGGATTTGCCAGGGCCTAGTGATCTGCCCATTCAAAATGTCGACGGCCAGCTTCGAATCTAACCTAACAGAAACATCACATAAGCCCTTCTCGATACAAAGGGAAATTCCTTTGTAAATAGCCTTAAGCTCCATGGACAGCACCGAAAGATCTTCCCCTAGACCAGCATAGGCAGCTATGGGGTCCCCACATCCATCACGAATGAGGCCCCCAAAGCTTTCTTTGTCATCTGCAAGAGACCCATCATAATGGAGAGCAACCATATTCGGATTAGGGGCAAACCAAGAGCAAGCCTTTAGAATTCGAGCAGCCCAATGAACTTGAAGACCCCATTTGGCAGCAATATGAAGGTTGGCAGTAGTAGGGTCACCCACCAAAGAAATGGAAGATAATCTGCCAATAACATCCCCCTTTATAGCCCCTATGATCTGGTCCTTAGGTCCGATTTTGTTCCTGAAAATTCTAAAATTTCTCTCTGACCAAATATGCTTGATTGTGGCACAGAACGCAAGCTTGGTAACTCCATTTTGATTTTGTTAGGAGTTTATTCCCATTTTTGTTTCTGTTTTAGTTTCTTCTTTTCTTTTTGGGGTTGAGTTATCTTGCCCTGTACATAGTTACTTTTACTTCAGCTTATGTATATGTCAGTCCTCACTGTTCAGTTTGTGGGTTGTAATGGGGAATGGAACAATCTTTACTTATGTAAATATATCACAATCGTTTCCCATATCGCTACGCTTTCTCTTTCTTCTTTCAATTATGGATTATCTGCAACACTTTGATATTATTTGTGATAATGCTTTGGATGTGTGTCTGTGAGTGTATTAACTGCTTCTAGATCCATGGGATTTGGCGGATTACCGTTATGCAATTCGGATCACCAACCTAATCCTCCCAGGGGGTGGTTTGGGGTGTGACATCAATGGTTATGAGGTTCTATGTTTGGCTTGCAATATGCCTGGTAGGGTTGCACAGGCTATGTTCTTGGGGTGAGGAGATTATGATTAAAAAATAATCATAACCAGGGCACCGTGGCAGCATGACACCATTAAAGCCAAACATTCCAGGAGGGCCCAAATCACCCATCTGTCGACTACCCACAGATGTGTGCCTAAAATGCCTCAGATGGTTTTTAGGGGTTCGCTCGATATTGCATACCTAAAAATGGCTGATTTAGTATTTTAGGGTTTTACCTCGATTTGTGTGTCAAAAGATACCCAATTTGGCATCTGACGGCTTTGCCTCGATTTGTGTTCCTAAAAATGCCTGAGTCAGTATTTTAGGATTTTGCCTCGATTTGTGTACCAAAGATACCCGGTTTAGTATCCGATGGCCTTGTCTCGATATGCCTGCCTAAAAATGCATGAGTCGGTATTTTAGGGTTTTGCCTCGATTTGTGCTCCAAAAGATACCTGGTTTGGTATTCGATGGCTTTGCCTCGATTCGTGTGCCTAAACGCCTAAGATGGTGTTTTAGGGTTTCATCTCGATTTACGAGCCTAAAATACCAAAGATGGCATTTAAGGGTTTTACCTTGATTTACGTGCCAAAAGATAATGGATTTGGTTTATGATGGCTTTGCCTCGATTTATGTGCCTATAAATGCCTAAGATGGTGTTTTGGGGTTTTGACTCGATTTATGCACCAAAAGATACCCGCTTTTGTATCCAATGGCCTTGTCTCAATTTTCTGGTTTTGCCTAGATTTGCATGCCTAAAAATGCCTGAGTCGGTATTTTAAGGTTTTGCCTCGATTTATGTGCCAAAAGATACCCGGTTTGGTGTTCGATGGTCTTGTCTCGATTTTCCTACCTAAAATGCATGATTTGATATTTTAGGGTTTTACCTCGATTTGTGTGCCAAAGGATACCCGGTACGGTACATGACAGCTTTGCCTCGTTTGTATGCCTTAAAAAACCCCTAAGATGGTGTTTTAGGGTTTTGCCTTGATTTATGTGCCTAAAAATTCCTGAGTCAATATTTTATGCTTTCACCTCTATTTGTGCGCCAAACGATACCTGGTATGGTATCCGATGGCCTTTTCTCAATTTACGTACCTAAAATGCCTAAGCTAGTGTTTTAGGGGTTCACCTCAATTTGTGCGCCAAAAGATACCCGATATGATATTTGATGGCCTCGCCTTGATTTGTGTGCCAAAAGATTCCCCATTTGGTATATGATGGTTTTACCTTGATTTGCGTGTCCTAAAATGCCTAAGATGATGTTTTAGGATTTTGCCTCGATTTCCATGCCTAAAAATGCCTGAGTCGATATTTTAGGGTTTTGCCTCAATTTGTGCGACAAAAGATACCCAGTTTGGTATCCGATGGCCTTGTCTCGACTTGCGTACCTAAAAATTCCTAAGTTGGTATTTTAGGGGTTTGCCTCGATTTGCATGCCAAAAGATACCCGATGTAGTATCCAATGGCCTCGCCTCGATTTGTGTGCCAAAAGATACCCAATTTGGTCACCGATGGCCTCACCTCGATTTGCATGCCTAAAAATGCCTAAACTGGTGTTTAAGGGTTTTGCCTCAATTTATGTGCCAAAAGATGCCCAGTGTGGTATCCGATGGCCTAGCCAGGATTTACGCGCCAAAAGATACCCGATTTGGTATCTGACGGCTTTACGTCGATTCGCATGCCTAAAAATGCCTAAGTATAATGCATATTTTATAGCCCCCATGTCATAGAGAGAATATTCACCATTCCAGCGTCTATAACGGAAAGGCCAATTTTTGCTGGACAAGATGGGTACCTAACACCTTTCCATGCTTGTAACCTGACCCCTTACCCGAATCACTGACCAGACCACAGAGAATCTTGTAGCCCATTTCCGTTCATAATGGAAAGGGGTACACCCATTGGGTCCTAGGCCCTAATCTTAGGTGGCGACCCCTCATTTGACATTTCATGAAGCAAGATCCCAACCCTATAATGACATGTCAAAATGATACCCCCATAATTAGCGACCAATGATACGTCGCCATAAGGCTGAAGAAACCTTGTCACCAGGGACTGCGGTACTTACACTTGTGTGCCTATCCCCTCCTTACAAGATAGTTGATGTGTATGGACATTGCTCAATTCAGTCTATTATCCTTGTCAATGATACTCTATGTCAAGTGATGCCTAGGTTGCATGATATTTCTTAGCTTGTTTTGGTTGCATACTTTAGGGTAGTTATGCATTCAATAGGTCATTCATGCCTATTCATTCATATTCTCTCATGTTAGACAAGACTCCATAGCATTGCATGCATAGCATTGAGGTGTGTGAGTCTGGCAACCTGTCATGACTGTTGGACAATCTAAATAGCTTCTGCAGATGTACTTTGATATAAAAACTTCTCTCTCATGTCAGTGGTTATGAGGTTCTATCTTTGGTTTACAACATGCCTGGTAGGGTTGTACAAGCTATGTTCTTGGGGTGAGGAGATTATGATTAAAAAATAATCATAACCAGGGCACCATGGCTCCATGGCACCATTAAAGCCAAACATTCCAGGAGGGCCCAAATCACCCATCTATCGACTACCCACGGATGTGTGCCTAAAATGCCTCAGATTGTATTTTAGGGGTTCGCCTCGATTTGCATGCCTAAAAATGCCTGATTCAGTATTTTAGGGTTTCACCTCGATTTATGTACCAAAAGATACTCGATTTGGTATTTGATGACTTTGCCTCAATTTACATGCCAAAAATGCCTAAGTTGATGTTTTGTGGTTCTGCCTTGATTAGCATGCCTAAAAAATGTCTGAGTTGGTATTTTAGGGTTTTGCCTCGATTTATGTGCCAAAAGATACCCAGTTTGGTATCCGATGGCCTTGTCTCGATTTGCTTGCCTAAAAATGCATGAGTAGGTATTTTAGGGTTTCGCCTAGACTTGTGCACCATGGCACCATTAAAGCCAAACATTCCAGGAGGGCCCAAATCACACATCTGTCGACTACCCATAGATGTGTGCCTAAAATGCCTCAAATGGTGTTTTAGGGGTTCACATCGATTTGCATGCCTAAAAAGGTCTGATTCAGTATTTTAGGGTTTCACCTCGATTTTTGTGCCAAAAGATACCCAGTTTAGTATCTGACGGCTTTGCCTCAATTTACATGCCAAAAATGCCTAAGATGGTGGTTTGTGGTTTTGCTTTGATTTACGTGCCTAAAAAATGTCTAAGTTAGTATGTTAGGGTTTTGCCTCGATTTATGTGCTAAAAGATACCCTGTTTGATATCCAATGGGCTTGTCTCGATTTGCCTGCCTAAAAATACATGAGTCGGTATTTTAGAGTTTTGCCTCGATTTATGCGCCAAAAGATACCCAGTTTGGTATCCGACGGTTTTGCCTCGATTTGCATGCCTAAAAATGCCTAAGATGTGTTTTAGGGTTTCACCTCGATTCGCATGCCTAAAAATACATGCGATGGCATTTAAGGGTTTTGACTCGATTTGTGTGCCAAAAGATACCCGATTTGGTATCAGACAGCTTTGCCTCATGCCTAAAAATGCCTAAGATGGTGTATTAGGTTTTGCCTCGATTTATGCACCCAAAGGTACCTGCTTTGGTATCTGATGTCCTTGTCTCGATTTACGTACCTAAAAATGCTTAAGTTGGTGTTTTAGGGTTTTGCCTTGATTTGTGTGCCAAAAGATACTAGGTTCGGTATCTAATGGCTTTGCCTCGATTTGCATGCCTAAAAATGCCTGAGTCGGTATTTTTGGGTTTTACCTCGATTTCTATGCCAAAAGATACCCAATTTGGTATCCGATGGCCTTGTTTCGATTTGCATTCCTAAAATGCCTAGGTTGGTGTTTTAGGGTTTTACCTCGATTTGTGCACCAAAAGATACCCAGTGTGGTATTCTATGGCCTCACCTCGATTTGTGCACCAAATGATACCCGGTTCGGTACCTGACAACTTTGCCTCGTTTGCATGCGTAAAAAACCCCTAAGATGTTATTTTAGGGTTTCACCTCGATTTATGTGCCTAAAAATGCCTGAGTTAGTATTTTAGGCTTTCACTTCGATTTGTGTGCCAAAGGATACCCGGTTTGGTATCTGATGGCCTTTTCTCAATTTGTGTACCTAAAATGCCTAAGCTGGTGTATTAGGGTTTCGCCTCGATTTGTGCCCCAAAAGATACCCAATGAGGTATTCAATGGCCTCGACTTGATTTGCCTGCCAAAAGATATCTGGTTCAGTATCTGACGGCTTTACCTTGATTTACGTGCCTTAAAATGCCTAAGATGGTGTTTTAGGGTTTCACCTCGATTTATGTGCTTGAAATTGCCTAAGTCAGTACTTTAGGGTTTTGCCTCGATTTGTGCACCAAAAGATATCCAATTGGTATTTGATGGCCTTGTCTCGATTTACGTACCTAAAAATGCCTAAGTTGGTGTTTTAGGCATTTGCCTAGATTTGTGCTCCAAAAGATACCTGATATGGTATCCTATGGCCTCGCCTTGAATTGTGTGCCAAAAGATACCTGATTCAGTATCTAGGTTTACCTCAATTTGTGTGCCAAAAGATACCTGATTTGGTCATTGATGGCCTTGCCTTGATTTGTATGCCTAAAAAAGCCTAAAATGGTGTTTTAGGGTTTTTTATCTCGATATACTCACCAAAAGATGCCCGATTTGATATCTGACGTCTTTGCATCGATTCGCATGCCTAAAAATGCCTAAGTTGGTGTTTTAGGGTTTAGCCACGATTTACTCGCCAAAAGATAACTAGGGTGGTATCCGATGGCCTTGCCTATATTTGCATACCTAAAAATGCTTGGGTCTGTATTTTAATTCGCATGCCTAGAAATACCTAAGCTGGGGTTTTGCCTTGGTTCTTATGCCTAGAAATGCCTAAATTGGTGTATTAGGGTCTTGCCTCGATTTGCGGGCCAAGGAGTTCATGACAATAATTAATAACCCTACTATGACATTTATCAACATAAGAAAACGCATAATAAAAGATAGGGTAAGTGTGCTTACCGCCTATGACTGCCCCCAGAGGGCATAGCAGCTGTGTCGAGAAGTGTCCCTCAGCATCGCCCCTGATGGGTCCCACCCCGCCCGATTGTCCGCATTGGCCGTACCCAATAGAGGACCGTGTGAAGACTGGCGAGGACATCTTCGGAAGGCTATCTCACTAAAAAATAGAGAAAAATGCAAAAAAGGTAGAGTCTGGGAACCAAAAAAGTTAAGAAATATGAGGGGGACCCCCTTTATTTATAAACAGGAGCAGCCGTGACCACGGCGCTGTGGAATCCTCCACGGCACCGGGGAAAATCCTCAACGTTGCCGTGACTCCGACGCCGTGGAGCAACGGTGCCGTCCACTCCACGGTGCCGTGGAGACGTCACACGGCCCCGTGGACCCAAAAAAAAGAAGTTGATGGTGCATGTAAATAAAATAAAATAAATAAAATGAAACAAAATAAGATACACTCACAGGTGTATACCTGCGTGCATAGGGACTCTGATTACCGTGATTAATAGCATTGATTTTTTTTTCCTTTGCGGTTTAACGAAGGGTTTTAGATGCCCGTTTGATTCCTTTGAGGTTTATTGAAAGATTTCATCACATGGCTTTTCGCAGCTCTGCCGCCCTTGAGCAAAGTGTCAGCAATACTTGCTCTTGGTTAAAAAACCAGTTAGTCTTTTGTCTTTACCCTTCGATTGTTGGCACAGGCCTCGGCCAAAGTGGGGCAAACTGTAGACACTAAAATTTTTCCACCACATCTAGCGATGATGACAACGGGACACAGACAATGGACATCACACCATTTCCCCCCCCCCCTTTAATACCAAGAAAATAGGGCGCATGGGCCCAGACACACCCCAAACATAAAAAAAGCCCACTCAAGGCTCAAAAAGTAGGAGGAGGGCGACCACCCTGTCCACAGCACCATTGACATTGCCCCACGACCTCGTGGAGCCCTCCCACGACAGTATAGCAAAAAACCATGCCATCGTGGGGGGCTACGACGTTAGTAGGTTGACGTCATCCCCTGCGCCATGGAGTACCTACCCTGTGCCGTCGGTGTGGGACACCCCCTATAAATAGGAGTGTCCCCCTCCCCACATTTTATGGATTTTTAGGGTAGGGAGTCCCATATCTGCTCTTGCGAGCGCCCGTTAAAGTGAGATTCCAAAGTGTGGGAAGATCCATCGATTACCCATTCAAGAAAGGAGCGATCTCCTCCCCACCAAGTCGTTAGCCCGTCTATGTACGGATAACGAAATATTCCTTCTCAATCGTTATTCTGTCCGTTTACAGATAACAAAAAAAAACCACATCCAAAAGAGCCGTTACCTTGTTCGAAGAAGCCGGTGTTGGTCCATTCATCCGTCTCCCCCCGAGCCAGGGGATCATCAAATTCTAAGGAATACCTGTATAGAGGTATAATTACTGCATTTTTATTGTTACAATTTAGTCTTTCGTGTTTTCCCGTTTTCAATGTACATAGTGTAAATATGAGTATAATGCATATTTTATAGCCCCCATGTCATAGAAAGAATATTCATCGTTCCAGCATCTATAACGGAAAGACCAGTTTTTGTCGGGCAAGATGGGTACCTAACACCTTCCCATGCTTGTAATCTGACCCCTTACCCGAATCTCTAACCAGACCACAAGGAATCTTGTAGCCCAATTCCGTTCTTAACGGTTAGGGCTACACCCATTGGGTCCTAGGCCCCAATCTTAAGTGGCGAATCCTCATTTTTCTGATATTTCATGAAGCATGTTCCCAACCCTATAATGACGTGTCAAAATGATACCTCCATAATTAGTGACCAATGATGCGTCGCCATAAGGCTGAGGAAACCTCGTCACTGGGGACCGCGGTACTTACGCATGTGTGCCTATCCCCTCCTTGCAAGATAGTTGATGTGTATGGATATTGCTCAATTTAGTCTATTATCCTTGTCAATGATACTCTATGTCAAGTGATGCCTAGGTTGCATGATCTTTCTTAGCTTGTTTTAGTTGCATACTTTAAGGTAGTTATGCATTCCATAGGTCAGTCATGCATATTCATTCATACTCTCTCATGTTAGAAAAGACACCATAGCATTGCATGCATAGCATCGAGGTACACCTCGATTTACATGCCAAAAGATACCCGATTCGGTACCTGACAGCTCTGCCTCGTTTGCATGCCTAAAAAACCCCTAAGATGGTGTTTTTGGGTTTTGCCTTGATTTATGAGCCTAAAAATGCCTAAGTCGATATTTTTGGCTTTCACCTCGATTTGTGCGCCAAAAGATACCCGATTTGGTATCCGATGGCCTTTTCTCGATTTGCATACCTAAAATGCCTAAGCTGGTATTTTAGGGTTTCACCTCAATTTGTGCACCAAAAGATACCCGATGCGGTATTCAATGCCCTCACCTTGATTTGTGCATCAAAAGATACCTGGTTTGGTATTTGACGCCTTTGCATCGATTTGCATGCCTAAAAATGCCTAAGATGGTGTTTTAGGGTTTTGCCTTGATTTACGTGCCTAAAAATGTTTGAGTCTGTATTTTAGGGTTTTGCCTCAATTTGTGTCCCTAAAGATGCCCGGTTTGGTATCCGATGGACTCTTCTCGATTTGCATACCTAAAAATGTCTAAGTTGGTGTTTTAAGGGTTTACCTCGATTTATGTGCTAAAAGATACCCAATGTGGTATCCAATGGCCTTGCCTCGATTTGTATGCCAAAAGATCCTATTTTAGTATCTGATAGGTTTACCTCGATTTACGTGCTAAAAGATACCTGGTTTGATCACCAATGGCCTCGCCTCAATATGCATGCCTAAAAATGCCTAAAATGGTGTTTTCAGGTTTTGCCTCGATTTGCACGCAAAAGATGCCCGATGTGGTATCCAATGGCCTCGCTCGATTTATGTGCCAAAAGATACCCGGTTTGGTATCTGACAGCTTTGCGTCAATTCGCGTGCGTAAAAATGCCTAAGTTGGTGTTTTAGGGTTTAGCCTCAATTTGCCTGCCAGAAGATAACTATGGTGGTGTCCAATGGCCTTGCCAAGATTTGCATACCTAAAAATGCTTGGGTAGGTATTTTAATTCTCATGCCTAGAAATACCTAAGCTGGGGTTTTGCCTTGGTTCATGTGCCTAGAAATGCCTAATTGGTGTATTAGGGCCTTGCCTCGATTTACGGGCCTTAGGAGTTATGACAATAATTAATAACCCTACTACGACATTTATCAACATAAAAAAATGGATAATAAAAGATAGGGTAAGTGTGCTTACCACCTGTGAATGCCCCCAGAGGGCGCAACAGATGTGTCGACAAGTGTCCCTCAGCATCGCCCCAGATGGGTACCAGCCCGCCCGATCATCCGCATTGGTCGTACCCAATAGAGGACCATGTGAAGACTGGCGAGGACGTCTTCGGAAGGCAATCTCACTCAAAAATAGAGAAAAATGCAAAAATGGCAGAGACTGGGAACCAAAAAAGGTAAGAAATATGAGGGGGGACCCCCTTTATTTATAAATAGGAGCAGCCATGACCACAGCACCGTGGAATCTTCCACGTTATTGGGGAAAATCCTCCACGGTGCCGTGACCCTAGCTCCATGGAGCTGCGGTGCTGCCCACTCCACGGTGCCGTGGAGACCCCACACGGCGTCGTGGACCAAAAAAAAACAGATGATGGTGCATGTAAATAAAATAAAATAAAATAAGATTCACTCACAGGTGTATACCCGCATGCATAGGGACTCTGATTTCCGACACCACAAATTTCTGGGTAAATACCCACAAGCGTGATTTCCCTTTTGAGGATTTTTGGAAGATTTTACCATGATTAATCGCATTGATTTTTTTTTTCCTTTGTGGTTTAACGAAGGATTTTAGACGTTGATCATGTCAGTAACCGGTCAAAAATAAAACCCTAAATTAATCTAGCAAGTAGCAAGTAAGGAGTCAATCTACAGGGAACTGGAAGAAATGTTGCAAAGAATGAATTAAGCTAATTAAAGGTAACTAGAAATTAAACTGAACCTAGAACAACGATAAACAAAGAATAATGTGAATGATAAGATGAGAAGAGCTATCCTCAGGTCGAATTCACTCTGTTTGATTGATTTAATTCACTATCTCGCACATTACGGTTCACTGCGGCTACAAGCCCAGTGAAACCACAAAGTATAGGTTTCCCCCTAGATATAGGGTATCTTGACGAGTACTATCGTCCTTCGCTACAAGGCTTGGCACGCTTAGTTCATTCAGTTATGACCTATCTTCAGTACAACCACATGGGAAAAGAAAACCACTATTTGAACGAATCAATTGAATCATAGAAACAAAAGATCCTAACTGGATGTCATCATTAAACCAGATCAAAGAATTACAACAGCCTTAGCATCAAATAGTCAATGTGCAAAGAAAATAAAATAAATTAACTTCACAGAGTTTCATCTCCCTGAGAATAGGTTGGAAATTTAGCTGCACATGGTGATCAAAGGAGCATAGCTACAGTCGATCCTCACGGCGGCAACGGCAGCGATGGTGATCTCGACGTCCCCAAATAGAAACCCTAAGACCCTCTCCACTCTCTTGGCCGCATGAATACAATATATCCTTTCCTCTCTTATTCTCGGGGGGTGATAGGAATCCCTCAATTGCTCTCAGTGGGTGAATGGATATCTCTTCTGTATTCTGCCCACTCTTTTAAATGCATCTGTTTATCTTAATAGGAAGAGGTGAGTAGGTTTTTCAAAATTAGAAAAAGAAAAAGATCAAGGGGAATCAGGTTGGAATAGAAGAGCAAAAGAGAGAGAGGTAACGTGTGAGATGGGGATGAGAGATGGAGATAGCGTGTGAGATGGGGATGGCTTTTTAAAATTAGAAAAAGATAAAGAAAGAGATAGAATAGGGTTTGGAATAGGAAACCAAAAGAAAAAAGAGAGAGAGGTTTACGTATGAGATGGGGATGAGAGATGGAGAGATGGATAGAAAATGGGATGGGTTTTAACATATGAAAAAGAAAGAGATAATGGAGTTAGAATAATCATGAAGTCATGATTAGAAGGAGAGAAAAAAAAGGATTTTTAAATCTTCCATCTTTCTAAATTGCAATCAAGTCCCTCTTCTATAATGTATTCCCAAGCTGCCCCCTTTAGCATCAAATAGCTATAAACTCCAATATTCCTATAATAACCAACAATTCAAGTATTTTAGTGCAATAAATCATAATTATTGGACAAGAGCTGCTAAATTAAACAAGAAATGCATATATAAATGCAGCTCGATCAGACGCCCATTGGATTCCTTTGAGGTTTACTGAAAGATTTCATTACATGGCTTTTCACAACTTTGCCGCCCTTGAGCAAAGCGTCAGCAGTACATGCTCTTGGTGACAAAATCAATTAGTCTTTTGTCTTTACCCTTTGGTTGTTGGCACAAGCCTCGGCCAAAGAGGGGCAAACTGTAGACACTGAATTTTTGCCACCACCTCTGGCGATGATGACAACGGGACACAGACAATGGACGTCACACCATTTCTCCCCCTTTAAGACTAAGAAAACAGCGCCCATGGGCCCAGACACACCCCAAACATCAAAAAAGCCCATTTGAGGCTCAAAAAGTAGGAGGAGGGAGACCACACCATCCACGGTGTCGTGGAAAGTGCCCAACGGCCTTGTGGAGGCGTCCCATGACAGTATGGCAAAAAACCACGCCGTCGTGGGGGCTGTGACGTCAACAGGCTAATGTCTTCCCCGGCGCCATGGAGGACCTACCCGGTGCCATGGGTGTGGGACACCCCCTATAAATAGGAGGGTCCCCCTCCCCTCATTTCATGGATTTTTAGGGTAGGGAGTCCCTCCTAGCTAGGTCCTAACCTCTTTTTGTCCTGATTCCCGCTCTTGCGAGTGCCCTTTTAAGTGAGATTCCAAAGTGTGGGAAGATCCATCGATTACCCATTCAAGAAAGGAGCGATCTCATCCCCACCAAGTCATTATCCCGTTTATGTATAGATAAAGAAATATTCCTTCTCAACCGTTATTCAGTCCGTTTATAGATAAAGAAAAAAAAAAACACATCCAAAAGAGCTGTTACCTTGTTCAAAGAAGCCGATGTTGGTCCATTCGTTTATCGCCCCCTGAGCCAAGGGATCATCAAGATCTGAGGAATACCCTATAGAGGTATAATTACTGCATTTTTATTGTTACACTGTAGTCTCTCATGTTTTCCCATTTTCAATGTACAAAGTGTAAATATGAGTATAATGCATATTATATAGACCCCATGTCATAGAGAGAATATTCGTCGTTCTAGCATCAATAACGGAAAGACCGGTTTTTGGTAGGTAAGATGGTTACTTAACACCTTCCCATGCTTCTAACCTAACCCCTTACCAAAATCTCTGACCAAACCACATGGAATCTTGTAGCCCGTTTCCGTTCATAATGGATAGGGCTACACCCATTGGGTCCTAGGCCCTAATCTTAGGTGGCGACTCCTCATTTTTTTGATATTTTCAAGAACCATGATCCCAACCCTATAATGACGTGTCAAAATGATGCCCCCATAATTAGCGACCAATGATGCGTCGCCATAAGGCTCAAGAAACCTCGTTACCGGGGACCGTGGTACTTACACATGTGTACCTATCCCCTCCTTGCTGTTGATGAAACCTCCTCATATACTCTAGGCTATGTTTTGATGATAACAAATAATGCCTCTCTTGGACTAACATCTATTTAAAGTGTTTAGATGAGAGTGTAGCACCAAGTGAGAGGGAGCATACACAAGAACAAACACAAGAGTGTATACAAGAATAATTGCTCAAAATAATTCCAAAGAGATTTAAGACACAATGAAGATTTTGTAGTCTTGTATTTGTAATTTTAAGTCAAAAATTGATGTAATGCACACACCCACGCATACATCCATTTAGAATGTCCTTAGGAGGAAATTTAACCTCTTAGACATGTGACCATTTGGGTTTGAAAACCCCAAACCAAACCCTTATTGGAATTGGACTAATTTCCACTGAAATTGCCCAATCCGGCATATCGGATTAATGGGAATCTCAGGAAACTACTCACAGTAACCCTCCAAAGTACACTGGATCCCCATCCAGCATACCGGATCCAGCTTTGGCTGAGTTGTGGCCTGATCCGGCATACCGGATAGCCATCTAGCATACCGGATCAGTATATGACTGTTAGTTTTTTACCGTTATTCCCTTGTTCTATATGGAAATTAGGTGATCCGGCATACTGAATTAGAATCCAGTATACCGGATTATATATGGCTTGTGGAATCCGATCCTAATCTAGATTCTTAATTAATTTAAGCCATCAAGCCTATAAATACTCACTTGTTTAAGGCTCTAATCACTACTACTAATCACATTCAAGAGCCTCTAAGAACAAGTCACTCTCAAGTGAGAATTCAAGCACCAAATCAAAGGCTTTCAATCTCACTTAGCTCCCTTCATCCATATTTACATTAAAGCTTTATAGTTTGAAAGGTAACACATCCTTACTAAGGTTTGTGGCAATTCTAAACCCCTTAGTACCATTTTTACTTTTATAAGTAGGTTGAGTCCTCTTGCTCATTAACTCAAGATTAGTTGTTGTTGAATTCTCTTGCTCGTTTCTCAAGAGTTGTACGAGTCCTCTTGCTCTTACATAAGATTTGATATAGTGAAATTCTCTCTAAGGTGAGAGGAGTGGACATAGGCAAGTATTGGCCGAACCACTATAAATCTCTTGTGTCACTCTTTCAATTATTGCTTGTTTATTGGTCATCTTTACTGTGGTAATTTGTTTTAATTTTCGCTTAAGTTTTTAATTTTCCAACCTTCACCTATTCACCCCCCTCTAGGTGAATTCACATTTTGTATCAGAGCGGGAGGTCAAGACCGTGATTTTTTTTTAATCCAATTAAGAATTTAAGACCATGGGATCCTCTGTCAATTGTAAGATTGAGGGATATAATATTAATCGACCTCCTTTCTTTGAAGGTGAAGGATTCTCCTATTGGAAGAATCACTTCAAGAACTTCGGGTGTGCCAACAACATTGACGCATGAGAAGTAATTGAAAATGGACCAAACACCATGGACAAGCCCAAGGAAGAGTGGACTCAAAGTGATAAAGCAAAGATCCAACTCAACTTTGTAGCTATAAGCTACATTCAATGTGCTCTAGGAGAAAAAGAGTACAATAGAACTTGCATGTGTGACTCCGCTAAGGAGATGTTCGATAAGCTTGTTGTTACCTATGAAGGTACTTCTGAAGTCAAGCAATCAAAAATCGACATGCTTGTTAATGAGTATAAACTATTTAAAATAAAAAATGATGAAGAAATCTATGCAATGTTTATTCATTTTACTAATATTGTGAACAAGTTGAAAGGTTTAGGGAAAGTCTATTCTAATGGAGAAAATGTCCGAAAGATATTGAGATCTCTTTCAAAAGAGTGGAAACCCAAAACTACGGCAATCAAATAGTCGAAGCTAAGTCTAGATGAGCTTTTGGGATCACTATAAACTCATGAAATGGAGCTCAAACTGGACACCATGGAAGATGAGCCAAAGGAACCAAAGAAGAAAGTTGTAGCATTCAAGACATATAAGATAAGCGATGATGAAGAAGAATTGTCAGATGATGAGATTGCTTACCTATCTAAGAAATTCTCAAAATTATTGAAGAACAAAGGAAAAGCCACTTTCAACAAGAAGAGATTTTCAAGGGAACAAAAAGGTAAAAATGTTTCCAAAGAAAACAATGACTCTTCTTCGAAAGATATTGTGTGCTATGAATGTAGGAAACCAGGACACTATAGGGGGAGACTGTTCAAAAATAAAGAAGTACAAGAAAGCCTACAAAGCTGAACATTCCTTTGATTCAAGTGATGAAGAAGAGGATAATGAAGCATCTCAAGAAGGAGAAGAACAAACTAATTTGGCACTCATGGGCATCGAAGATGAAAAAACTCAAATTGAGGTAACCCCCACTTCTCCATCTCATAAAGATAAGGACTTTTTAGAATTGGAAGAAGCTTTTGAAGACCTCTACCAAAGTAGCATGGAGCTAGCCACTACTAAAAAGAATCTCTTGAAAGAGATAAATACCCTTAAAGACCAAAACACAACTCTAACTTATCAAGTTAACATCTTGGAAGAAGAAAAAGAGAAATTGTATAAAGCCTTAGAATTCTTTACTAATGGAAAAAAAGGCTCTTGACATCTTACTTGGAAATGCCTCCAAAGCACCCCTAAACAAAGAAGGGGTAGGCTATGATGTGAACAAAGGTACAAACCAATCAAATGAGCCAAGTTCAAGTAAAATGGCAAGTAAGAAAGCCAAAAAGAAGTTCTGTAACTATTGTAAGAAGAAAGGTCATTCTATTGAAGAGTGTTATTTGAGAAAGAAAAGTTCTCAATTTAGCAAACCCAGAGGGAAGACTCAATATGTCCCTCAAACTGTTGTATGCAATAATTGCAACAAGAAGGGACATATTATTTGAGAATGCTATCACATGAAGCAACCTTTTCACCCTCCTAGAAGACCCTCCAATAATCAAACTCCTAAAAGATCTTTCAAGGGTCAAAATAGGAGAAATTCACTTAAGGTGCAAAGACCACCCAAAGCCAAGGTTTATATAGAGTACCCCAAAACCAAAGACCTTGGAACCCCCAATCATACCCAAACTGGTATGGGAACCAAAAGGCAAATGGTAACCAAATGGTTTGGAGACCAAGAGAGAGGTATGATACTGACAATGATGGACCCAACGTACAATGGGGACCAAAATTTTATTAAGCATCTCTGTTTTATAGGTGAATATGAGCAACATGGAGTGGTATATCGATATTGGTTGCTCAAAACATATGACATCCAACCCAAAGGTATTTTCGGAGCTCAAAAAGCAAAAAGGAGGATGGGTATCTTTTGGAGATAGCAGCAAAGGAAGAATAATTGGGAATGGATGCATAAAATTTGGAGGTTCAGTAATTTTTAATGTTAGCTTAGTTGATAATCTTAAATATAATTTACTTAGTGTAAGTCAACTATGTACCAACGGTTATTTTATGAATTTCAATGCCTCTAGATGTGAGATCAAGGACTCTAACGATAATATTATTCTTGAAGGAAGTAGAAAAATAATGTCTATATGTGTGTATTTAGCATAAATTCTCATGATGCATGTCTCATTTCTAAATATGATGATGCAATTTTATGGCATAGGAAATTGGGACATATCAATCATAAGATAATTAATTTTATTTCCTCTAAGAATTTGGTGAGAAATTTACCTAAGTTGAAATTTGATAAGCAACACATTTGTGGAGCATGTCAAAGAAGTAAACTTATGAAGGTATCTCACGAAGCCATTAACTCTGTTGCTACTTCTAGACCTTTGCAACTACTCCATATGACTTATTTGGACCAATGCAAACCACTAGCTTGGGAGGAAAGAAGTATACATTCGTTATTATAGATGACTACTCCCGTTTCACTTGGACCATTTTTCTCAACCATAAGAATGATGCATTCGAAGAGTTTGTATCTCTTTGCAAGAGAATACAAAACCAAAAGTATTACCTAATCACTTCTATAAAAAGTGACTAAGGTGGTGAATTTGATAACATAGATGATTTTGGTGAGTTTTGTCAAAAACAAGGTATAACTCATAACTTTTCAGCTCCTCGAACACCACAGTCAAATGGTGTGGTTGAAAGGAAGAACATAACTATTCAAGAAACTACAAGAACAATGCTCAATGAGTACTCTTTGTCAAAATATTTTTGGGCTGAAGCTGTTCACACGGCTTGTTATGTGTTAAACCGTGTTTTGATAAGACCTATTTTGTTAAAAAACCCCTATGAACTTTTCCATAATAAGCTTCCTAAGGTTGACTACTTTAATGTATTTGGTTGTGCATATTTTATTCTTTACACTAAAGATAACTTAGGAAAGTTTGAAGAAAAGGTTGATGATGGTATCTTTCTAGGCTACTCCACAAAATAGTAGAGCTTCTAGAGTTTTCAATAAAAGAACTCTAATTGTGGAAGAGTCTATGAATGTAAAATTTGATGAATCCATGGGCAAGGACAAGTACAAAGACCTAGAAGAAGATGATGAATATGGAGTACTTGAGATTAGGAAAAGACAGGAAAATGTCTCTTTAGAAGAACCTAATAATCAAGAACATCAACTTCCTAAAGAGATTAACACTGTTAAAGACCATCATCTTGACCTTGTTATTGGTGACCTTGATAAAGGTATACAAACTAGGAGTAAAATCTAAAATGTTTGCTCTAATGTAGCATTTATATCTACCATCGAACCCAAGAATGTAAAGGAAGCACTCTTGGACAGTAATTGGATAATCGCTATGCAAGAGGAGCTTAATCAATTTGAAAGAAATCAAGTTTGGGACTTAGTGCCAAGACCATCAAATGCTAAGATTATTGGGACTAGATGGTTTTTTAGGAACAAACTTGATGAAGATGGTAACATAACTAGAAACAGAGCTAGGCTGGTTGTTCAAGGCTATAACCAACAGGAAGGCATTGACTTTAATGAATCATATGCACCTGTAGCTAGACTTGAGTCAATTAGAATGTTGCTTGCTTTTACCTGTCATAAGAATTTTAGGTTACACCAAATGGACATCAAAAGCGCATTCTTGAATTGCTATATAAATGAAGAAATCTACATCATTCAACCACCTGGATTTGAAGATTCAAAGTTCCCTGACCATGTATACAAGTTGAAGAAAGTCTTGTATGGCTTGAAACAAGCCCCAAGAGCATGGTACGACAAGCTGAGTAAGTTCCTGGTTGATAATGATTTCTCAATGGGTAAGATAGATACTACTTTGTTTGTTAAGCATGATAAGAAGGATTTAATTATAGTTCAAATCTATGTTGATGATATCATTTTCGGTTCTACAAATGAATCACTTTGCCATGAATTTAGTAAATGTATGAGTAGTGAATTTGAGATGAGTTTAATGGGAGAATTGAATTTCTTTCTAGGACTCCAAATAAAACAGACTCCTAGTGGGATTTTATTGTGATGATAACTCAGACTCACCTTCTGATGCTGAGTCCGATGGATTTGACCCCTTCTACCCGATCATTTCCAGAGACCCCCCAGATCTTCCCCGAGCCCATCCTCTCTCTCAGCCTTTGTTTGCAGTTATAAAAACCCCTCTTCCTGAGTCTCCTCTATACATCTCCGCCACCACATGGGATCGCCCGATCTAAGTCATAGGATATTTTGACACAGGATGTTCGATGACTATTCTAGCCCCCCATGTCCTCCCTTCTTATTACTGGAAGCCCCATAAGCAGTATTTTACTGCAGCAGATGGAAAAACCTTCTCGGTTGACCTCATCTCTATAGGTCCCGTCCGTTTCAAGATCTTTCCAACTCTTACCCTTAGCCATACAGTGTTAGGCTCCTCTCTCCCGGGTCGTGATGCTCTTATTGGATTCGACCTCCTTTGTCGTCTCCCCCATCTCCGATGGAATATCCATGGTATCAGTCAAGATAATAGGTACTGTCACAGAAAATGGTTCTAGGCATTAGGGCATACTTAATTAAAAGAATTAAGTACATATCTACTGAAATTTTAGTAACTGCGGATAAGATTTCTAACTTTTGGGTTGGCTCGAGGTACCTTAACGTCTAGATGTTCTCGACAGCTAAACCACCTTTTAGATTCCTATTCTCGACTGACCAACTTTGTGACTAGGGTAATACCTATGCTTCCCACACGTAATACATATGTAATACAACATACCTATGTAACTATGTTTGGTTTACACAGCAACACTCCAATTGGTTTGTACATCACAATATTCGAGCATGTAACAATTAGATAGTACACACCATATGTCATTATACACATCTATTTATATTTACATGTATTATTTACTTATTATAAATATAACAACAAAATTTCCCAAGCCCCTATGTGTTTTACTCAACTTTATTGAGAAATTTCATCCCTTCGGGTTTAAGAAAATTGTGCTTGATTAGTGTAAAATCACTTATTACCATATTATTTTTTTTTTATTATTATTATTATTATTATTATTATTTGATAATAAAAATCTGTATTTTAGTGTTGTCTGAAGTCATTTTGGGTATTCCCCAAGTTTCCATAAGCTAAAACCCAAAATCCAGTAAGATTCCCTCACTGGGCGATGTCTCTGGGCGTTGCCACATTGCCCAGTGCCATCGCCCAGAGAATTGGGGCGCAGAGTTTAAACCCAAGAGGGCCCCATTTAACTTCTATCTTGTTCTAAACCTCTCTAAACACTTAGGAGAAGTCCTTGGAGTGTGAGGGGGCCAGTTCAACACCAAATCTTGGCATTTCCTCGAGTCATTTGCGATCCTACACGTGCCTAGGTAAGTTTTCTTGGTTACTTTGTCTTTTCTTGAATTCTTTCTATTCTCTTTTGCTTAGGTTAGGGTTTTTGTCAAATTTTCTAGCCCTAACTATGGTATTTCCTTTCCTTTTTGTAGAAAATGTCTAAAAGCCATCGCACCGCTAGGAAATCGGTAGCCCAGAAGCAGCTACGGGTTGAGTCAAAGGATTCTTCGTCATCCTCAGTACCTCCTTCATCATCCACGGACGATTCTTCTTCGGAGGAGCCTACCTTCGATCACTTCTTCTTCTCTAGGTACAAATATGTCAAGGAGTGGAAAAATTTTGAATCTGTAAAGATAGTGAGTGGCTGGATGGTACGGGTAGAGGACTTCCACTAATACAACCTTTATGCCCGGTTCAATGTCCTAGGTTGGGCATCGATGTTGTCTCCTACCGAGCCTTGTTTTCCCAACTTGGTTCGGTACTTTTACTGTAACCTGGGGCCTTCTAGTGCACTGGGGTTCGGAGTGGAGAGTAGGGTGAAGGGAGTGGATATCAGGCTGACCACTACCCTATTGGCAAAAATTTTGGGCTTACCAGACACAGGAGAGAGGGTTTACTATCAGCCCCGCATGGATATGTCTGAGATGTTTTCTTTGGAGACTAGGAGGACAGCCTTCAAGGCTTTAACAGGTTCTCCGGACACGCCTAAGTCTGAGATCTCTTACAGGCCTAGGGCCAGGGTGATTAGTAGGTGTGTAACCTATAATATTTACCCTAAAGGTGGGAACAAGGGTAGTATATCTATGATGAGAGCGTACATTACCTACTATCTTCTGGGAGCTGGGAAGGGGGGTCCAATCATAAACCTCCCATATCTTCTTCTGCACGTGATGCTCTACCATCCACGGAACCTAGCTGATGGGAAAGTTCCTTACTCTGGTCTTCCGGTACTATGGGATTTCATTGGAGGGCGAGTATGTTGATAAGACCAGATCCAGGCCCATAGACAAGACTTCCATTCTGAAGATGAAGGTGCCTGGGGAGGATCCACCAGAGGATGAGGGGTAGATGGGGATGCAGCAGGGAGAGGAGCATGGAGTGGAGCATGGTGATGATGTGCATGATGAGGAGGTGCAGGGGATGGAGCAGGGGGACACTCAGGGCCTACATATAGAGGAGTAGGGTATAGGTCCAGGCGACTTCGAGGGTTTTGACACTCAGTTTACTGACTCACCTGCATATGAGATGACCAGTGCCACTAGCTCTTAGGTTCCAGGACCTCCAGAGTGGGCTCAGATGATGACACACTTCCAGAGCCTCGGTTCCTAGCTTTCTGATATGGTGACTCGGATGGACCAGGGCTTCACTTCCTTGGGGAGCAGAGTGGGATCTATTGAGCAGTGACTAGATTTCTGGGACAGATTTTATGGGGTTAACTCTCGCCAGACACAGCCTCCTCCAGATGACTTACCTCTCACCGAGTAGTTCTTGATCAACTCCTGCCAGTCCATACTACGTATTTTAGACTATTTTCCTTCCATTATGCTTATGTACTTTTCTTTCTTTAGGATGTTTCAAATTTTAGTGTTTCTTTTTTTTTATCAGCTATGTACTTTGTAAAACTTTCAGCTTACCAATGAAACTTATGTAGTGGCTTGGCCACAGTTATCTTTTATTTAATGGAAATTGTGCACCTTTTATTTAATTGCAACTACCCCCTATAGCTTTTAATTATTACACATTTTATTATTTCAAACTAATTAGTCCTAGTCTGCACTCCATGAATGTAAGAAGAGCCTTATGCTCTGATACCAAGCTCTGTCACACCCCAAACCACCCCCTAGGAGGATTGGGTAGGTGACCCGAATTACATAACGGCAATCCGCCAAATCCTACGAATCTAGAAGCGGTGCTTACATTCACGGAACCACATTCATCTCATTACCATAAGTAAGATCAGAGTGCTGCAGATAAACTACAATTTCAATAATAAAAGGAAGCATAGCGATACGGGGAAATAATGATCATATATACATAAAAAAGATTGTTTTGGTACATTTCCCACCAACCCACAAGCATAAGTACAAAACTGATAAGAACAAAACTACTTACATAGACATATACAGGGTGAGCATACTCAACCCCAAAAAGAAGTAAAAAGAAACTACAACTGATCCACAGTCAGAATGGGGATGAACTCCTAGCAAGAATAAAAAGGAATCCCCAAAACAAAAAGCATCAGAAGCACTTCTCAACGGTCTTCATCAATGACCACCAAGAAAGTATGCAGGATCGGTATGGCCTCCATTGGGGTCCACACCAACATTATCGTAACAATCAGGATTCTCCTCCTCGAGATAAGCCTCCATACCACACTGGCATCGATCTGCAAAATCATCTAAGAAAACATTATATAACAGAGTGTGAGCCCCACCAAACTCGTGAGCAAATAACATCATCATGCATGCACATGCAATCACAATTCACAGTTCATATGATCCTACATGATATGCAAGTCCAGTTTATTATTAGCCACCTAACAATACAACTAAGTCAGGTTAGTGCTACTACAATCCCCAATACGTGTATCCCTAGTGCGGGCTTCTAACCCCTTCCCGCGATACACCCATTGAGTTGTCGGAGAGGACCAGTCAGCTCCCGCATCAGTCACCAAGGTCAGCCCGACCAGCCCTCTGTGATTAACCGTGGGACAGTCCATTTCTTTTCTCTTTTCTTTTCTTTTTTGGCTTATAGCCTGGCATATAGCTCAATATCACCATTCTGGTGTTTTTTCATTCATGCACCATTCCGGTGTTCTTTCATTCATTTTTCTCTTTTCTCATTTTCTGATGGTCGCCCCCACAGGCATCCAACACCTAAGCCCCTGTTGGCAAGGGTGCATAGCACGGGTGATGAAACTCTAGCCCCATGTCTATATTGCATCGTATGAGTCAGGTGGTGTTAACCGCATCCCATACTACGGGCTACCATGGGCCTCATTTCTAAGCCGACTACGACATCTAGTCTAATAATCACAATCATCATATAAGAATTCATAGTGTTGATCAACAGACAGTCATTATGTAGTGATTTGAGTAACTTGAAATAGAAGTAAGTAACACAACATTTATAATTTCAATTCATATTAGCTGGCATCATGTCATAATTACACATACACGAATGATAATATTATTCACTCACCTGAGTTGGGTTCTAGATACTCGTTAGCAAACTCAGTTCCAACAGCAAGCTGATTGTTGTCCTCGAGCGCAGGATCAATTCCTAGATGTAAATCAAAAGTTGTTATATTAGGGTTTCAGTCTAACACTGGTACTCCTAGGGTTAACCTAATCTTACTGGGTTGACCCGGTACTTGGTTGGTACTCATTTGGGATCATTGGGCCTTAGGCTCATGTCCCGGTGCCTCAATTAGTGTTAGTGGCTCAAAGGGTAAAACAGTCATTTCAATGGTTGTACCTAACCCTATGTCAGATTAAGTCCACAGTGCTGTCCATAGCTTGCTTATGTTGTAGGACCAAGCATAGCAAGGTTTCTTCACCTGCGGGGCCCACTTGGGTTCCCAAGCATTCTCCAATTAAGGATAGATGTGGGGAAGGGCTTTTTGGTCATTTCCCAACCTCCCACAGTGTCCAAAAGCCAAGGGGTGAGATTCCCCAAAGTCAGATCACCAATACAGCAGCTTTCCATTCACTGGGCGATGGCTCTAGGCGATGTCTGCATCTCCCAGTGCATAGCCCAGAGGCTGCAAATCGATGCTGGGCTGAGTTCCTAAGGCTGGGCTTCTTGGGCAAGGTCCTAACCTTCAGCCTATGCATGTTAGGGCATAAGGTAGCCCCAGTGATGATCTACACCATGGTCCAGATGGATCTTCCATCAAGTCCACCATCAGGCTGCCAATGGCTGCCCAGACAGTCCCAGTGAATAGTGTCACAGGGTTTTACCAAGCTAGGAAATCTGGTTTCAGCCACATACAAGGCTGGAAATGGATGCAAAACAGGGTTTCATGGCTATGATTACCTAGGGTTAGGTCTATGCAACCCTAGCTTGCACCCAGGGTTCCCTATGATTAAATCATAGGGCAAACTGGTAGTGCAGCTGTGCACAGCCAGACTTCGGCCCAAGGAATAGCACAACAGCCTTTTAGATTTATACAAAAATCACAGATCTTCCATGCATAAGGTCTGCATGGGAGATCTTGGAGCAATTCTCGGCTAACCCCAGTTGTTCTGGGCTACCTAGGAAGTAGAATCATATCAAATGCAGAGAAAGAATGGGGACAGCAGGCATATACATGTATGTTTATACCTGAATGAGCCTGAAGAAGCTCGATTCCAGCTGAGATGGATGGTAGCCAAGCTTCCCTCCTTCTTTCCCCTTCCTTCTTTTTCTTCCTCTCTTCTTTCTCTCCTTCTTTTCTCCTTTCCTTCCTCTCTTCTCTCCCACGGATTTCAGATATGCCAAGGGCTCTAAATGAGTTTAGACCCCTCCTATTTATAGACCCCCCCTTCACTGAGGCATGTTTTCCTGTGAAGGCCTCTTTTAAAATCAATTTTTAAACTGATTCTGACTGATTCTGGGCACACTGGTGGGGTCCACAGTGAACCAAGGGTATGAGGTGGTCCCTCAAACTTCCCTCTATCAGTGGAAGGTACCCATGTCCATATGGGGTGGTCCCCATAAATAAAAACCATTTAAATATACAAAAACAGCCACTGGGCGATGTCACTGGGCCTTGCTACATCGCCCAGTGCCATCGCCCAAAGAATTCCAGCAAGCTAAAATTCAATGGGACTTGCACAGGGGTTTGACCCTTGGTCAGGCCTTTGTCCCCACATGCCACATAGGGGATTTTACACACTTCCTCAGAGGTGGGTCCCACCATTATAAAGAGGAGAGAGATTACCTGGGATCCAAACCATATATCAAGCTGTGAGCTGCACAGTTGTCGGGGTTTGCTATCCATCTTCTAAGAGGTATATAGGGAAACCTATTTAAAGTATTCTCATTGATCTCATTGATTGGTGTGATGCTCCACAATGATCCTGGTTGCCTAGTCAAGGGTTCCTGCCCTTCAATAAAAAATCCAACCAGTAGGAGCAGGGTTTGAGTAGAACTGCCTATAACTGCTCCAGATCTGCCATGCAAGCATAGAGCATAGAAGATCTGAAGATTTTAGTTAATTTCATAAGTCTGATATACTGATCTTGGAGCCAAAATCTGGCTGTGCACAGCTGCACTGCCAGATGCTCAGTTATTTAACTGATTGGAACCCTAGATGTAAATCCTGGCTGCATGGACCAAGCCCTTGGTGGTAGCAGCCTAAGATCATCATTTTGCATCTGTTTACAGCCCTGCATGTGGCCTAAATTCAGATCTGCTGCAGTGGAAAACCTTGTGACACTATTTATTAGGCTGTACGGGTAGCCTCTACCAACGAAGTGGTGGGCCCAGTGGAAAATCCACATGGACAGTATTGAGGATCACCCCAAGGGACACCTAGCACCCTAACATGCAAAGGGAGATGATTTGGGCACTGCCCATAATCAACAACCTAGGGATCTCAGCCAGATGTCGATTTGAAGACTCTGGGCGATGCACCCAATGCCCAGAGTCATCCCCCAGTGAATGGAAGTTGGCAGAATTGCTGATCTGGCTTAGGGAACCTCACCCAATGGCCATGGTACTATGTGGGAAGGTGGAAAATGACCTAAAAGCCCCTCTCCACATTTGTCCTTATGAAGGTTTGGCTTGGGAACCCAAGTGGGCCCCGCAGGTGATGGAAACCCTGCCTGTGCTTGGTTTTGCAGCACTGTCAGGCTGAGGGTAGCACAGTAAGCCTAGCATGACCTAGGGTTAGGTACAATTATTGAGAATGACCATTTTACCCCTAGACCACCATCTCTGGATGATGCATCGGGACATAGGCCTAAGGCCCAGTGCAAGGCCCAGAGGATTCCATGTGAAAACCAAATGAACATCGGGTCAACCCAATAAGCTTAGGTTAACCTTAGGACTACCAGAGATAGATTGGAAACTTAATATGACAATTTCTGATTTACATCTAGGATTTGATCCCGCGCTCGAGTCCTACCACCAAACTACTGTTGGAACTAAGTTTGCGATCGAGTTCCTAGAACCAGACCTAGGTGAGTGAAATATTATCATATATGTACATGTAACTGTGATGCTATGCCGACTATTTAAATCATAAACGCTGTGTTATTTAAATTTTATTCAATTATTCAAACTATTACACATTGATTGTTTGTTGATCAACACTATGAATTTTATCTGATGATTGTGATTGATAGACTAGATGTCGTAGTCGGCTTGGAGATGAGGCCTGTGGTAGCCCATAGTATGGGATGCGGTTGACACCATCTGACTCATACAATGCCATATAGACATGGGGTTAGAGTTTCATCACCCGTGCTACGCACCCTTGCCAACAGGGGTTAAGGTGTTGGATGCCTGTGAGGGTGACCATATGTGTATATGAGAAAAGAAAGAAATGAAAAGAAATGAAATGTGTTTGCACCAGAATGGTGATTACGAGCTATATGCCGGGCTTTATGCCACAGAAAAGAAAAGAGAAAGGAAATGGATTGCCCCATAGGTTAATCATAGAGGGCTGGTCAGGAGCTAACTAGTCCTCTCTGATAACTCAATGGGTATATCGTGGGAAGGGGTAACCAAGCCCGCACCAGGGATACATGTATTGGGGATTGTAGTAGCACTGACCTGACTTAGTTGTAATGCTAGGTGGCTAATAAATAATCCAGACTTGCATATCATGTAGGATCATGTGGATTATGGTTGCACATGCATGCATGATGATATGTTTTGCTCACGAGCTTAGTGGGGCTCACACTCTGTTATATATTGTTTTCTTTAGATAATCTTGCAGATCGATGCCGCTGTGGCATGGAGGCTCATTAGGAGGAGGAGAGCCCTGGTTATTATGATGATATTGGTGTGGACCCCGACGGAGGTCGTGCCGATGATGCGTGCATTCTCGATTGTCATTGATGAAGACCGTTGAAGAGTGCGCTTGATGCATTTTGTCTTGGGGACTCCTTTTTGCCTTTGTTAGGAGTTTATCCCCGTCTTGCTTGTGGCTTAGCTGTAGTTTTCTTACTTTCTTTTTGGGGTTGAGCTATCTCACCCTGTATAGATATATGTATGTATTTCTTCCTTTCTTTTAGCTTTTGTCAGCTTAGTTTCTCGTTGTGGGTTGTATCTGGGTAGGAATGTTTCGGAACACTTTGTATATATATATATATATATATCACCATCATTCCCGTATTGCTACGCTTTCCCTTTTGTTATTGAAATTGTAGATATCTGCAGCACTCTGATCTTACCTGTTGTAATGTGATGAATGTGGGACCATGAATGTAATAACTGCTTCTAGATTCGTGGGATTTGGCGGATTACTGTTATATAATTCGGGTCACCTACCTAATCCTCCCAGGGGGTGGTTTGGGGTGTGACAGAGCTTAGGTCGAGATATCATCGATTAAAGATCAAGAGCGGTGATATTCACAAAATGGCATTCCGAACTTGATACGAACATTATGAATTCCTGGTTTTGTCGTTCGGATTAACCAACGCCCTGGTAGCGTTCATGGACATGATGAATGGAGTATTCCGCGTTATCCTCCATACAGGTAATGGGGCGTGCAACCTATCGAGATGGTACAAGGTAGGAGTACTATATCAAACTTCCATCTAGCCAACATAGTACATCACTCTCAAAAGTCTCAAAATACCCCAAATGATCCACTTACACCCGATCTAACACTCTCGATCCCTCATGATGAGCAGTGTTAATCCTTGGTATGTAATGTACTCATGACTGCGTCGATCACAAATACGACATGTCGCCCAGGCAATAAGTCCCATAACAAAGGTGTAACGTCCAATGGTTTTCCCTGAGCCCCTCATGTCAATCCAAATATCCCCAACAGCTTTCCCAATCGCTTCCCGCTGGACCGCATCATCCATGGTCCTAAGGAGAACATCAAAGTAGCATCATTGGGTATTTTTTCATGACATTGTCTCAGGTAATAAGGGTACTGTGGGATTAATATAATCCACGTGGCTCACACAGTGACGAAGCAAGGATCCATTCGGTCACTCTCACAATCGGTCGTCATGAGCATATGCAGTATGATATGCATGCTATAGCGTAACTCCTACTAGGGTGGGCATGTCACTCGTAATAAATAAATGCCATATAGATCTTAGTATAGTCGCTACTCTAAGCGCCTAACCTGAGTCACTAGTGCAGTCACCCTCATGGTTTCTGCCTAGAACCTCACATCTGGCTTCTACCAGGCTACTTGGAAGTTGGAAGTGTGGTGTCTTCCAAGTTGGACCAAGTAAAGATCTCATCTTAGCTCTAACTAAGGTGCCATAGAGCACACATGCTCATGGGCTCATCTCACTCGCTACACTCCAGTGCCGAGGTGAATCACCCGTGTGAGTGGGTCGACTCTAAGCCCGATGACATCTTTACAAACAATGAATGTATACACACAAGATTACTCAAACAAATATATGCTCATCAATAAATATAAGAGAAATACAGATAAATGTTCATCACAAACAAAGTGTTCTCAAAGTAAATACATATCAGATCTGCCTGAGTCCCAAGTTCCTAACGTGAACTAGGAAAACATCTCTGGTAATGGGCTTAGTCAAAGGATCAGCCAACATATTGCCAATGGAGATATGCTGCAGAACCACTTCACCTCGTGCTACCATGTCTCGAATGTAGTGATACCGTATGTCAATGTGCTTAGCTCTACCATGGAACTTGGGGTTCTTCGTAAATGCAAGCGTTGCCATGCTGTCACAGTGTATAAGTACAGCGTCGTCTGAGTGAGCAAAAATGCTAAGTCTCTGTACGAACCTCCTGAGCCAAACAGCCTCCTGTACTGCTGCTGAACATGCGACATACTCTGACTCCATCGTGGATAGGGCGATGTAGGTCTGCTTCTTGCTACTCCAAGTGACAGCCCCGCCTCCTAGGATAAACGCATACCCCGATGTGGACTTGCACTCGTCTCTATCACTAGCCCAATCAGCATCACTGTAGTCTCTCAGTCTCAAGTCTGAACCACTGAAGGTGAGCAAGAGGTTTGCAGTGCCACGTAGGTATCGAAGTATCCTCTTTATTGCCTGCTAATGAGCTAGCCCTGGGTTACTCTGGTACCGGCTCACCATGCCAATGGCAAAGCAAATATCTGGACGCATGCACATCATCGCATACATCAGGCTGCCTACTGTCGCTGCATAGGGTATTTTGGACATTTGGTTTCTCTATTCATCACTCTTAGGGCATTGGTCTAGGCTCAAAGTGCATGCCTTGTCCATTAGAGTGTCAACGGGTTTCGAGTTGCTCATATGGAATCGCTCTAGAACTTTCTTTATGTAAGTCTCTTGAGAGAAACTAAGAAGTCTCCTAGTGCGATCCCTCACAATCTTCATGCCCAACACAAAGTTGGCCTCACCCATGTCCTTCATCTCAAAAGTAGAGGACAGCCACTCTTTAGTGGCGACAATCATTCCAATGTCATTCCCAGCTAATAAGATGTCGTCAACATACAATGATAGGATAAGAAACCCCGCCTTGAACCATTTAACATACACACAGTGGTCCTCTTCAATCATGTCAAAACCCGCAGTGGTAATGGCATGGTGAAATCTAATGTACCACTGCCTAGACGATTGCTTAAGGCCATAGATGGAACGTTTGAGATGGCATACTTTGTGCTCATGTCCCTTCTTCTTAAAGCCCATAGGCTGAGCCATAAAGATCTCCTCGTTCAGTTCTCCATTGAGAAAAGTAGTTTTAACGTCCATTTGGTAGAGCTCCAAATCTAACTTTGCGACAATGGCTAGAATGAGGCTTATTGAGGCCATTCTCAGCACAGGGGAGAACGTCTCATCATAGTCTATACCCTCCTTTTGGGTATATCCCTTCGCCACAAGATGTTCCTTATACTTGTCAATTGATCCATCTGCCTTTCGCTTGACCTTTAGGACCCACTTGTTCCCGATGGCCTTATGCCCAGGTAGAAGATCAACTAACTCCCAGACTTGGTTCTTACTCATAGAACTGAACTCATCTTCCATAGCAGCTTGCCACATTTCTTTAGCTAGAGAAGAGAGTGTCTCACTCACTGAGGCTGGCTCATCCTCATCCCTCGGGGCACAGACTAGGGCACCATCCCCTTCGATCTCAAAAAGACGTCGGGGAATGTGTCCACATGCGCTCTTACGCTCAGAGGGTTCTTGATCCGTGGGTTATGCACTTTCATTAGATAGCGCACTCCCACTGGGCTGATGATCACTCTTACCCTCTCTGGCGATCTCATGATGACTGTTTAATTCCTCACCCTCGCTAAGAATAGGTGAGATGCTTTCATCAGTCTCTTTCTCAAAAAGATCAAGATCGCTGCCAGTGTCACTGATGCTAGGGAAATTGGTCTCAAGAAAATCCACATTGCGGGACTCACTCTCTGTCATTCCTCCATCTTGATGTTCACTATATACTACATAGCCTTTTGAGGTATCAGAATATCTTATAAAGATACTCCTTTTAGATCTAGGGCCAAGTTTCCCAAACTTATGAGAGGTACTATGAATATATCTTGCACATCCCCATGGTCGCATATGCCCCAAAGTGGGCTTTGCGCCTTTCCATAATTCATAGGGAGTGGAGGGAACTGACTGTGATGGCATGCAGTTAAGGATGTAGGCAGCGGTCAATATAGCATCCCCCCAGAAGGATATTGGGAGGTTGGCCTGCACCATCATCGATCTAACCATATCTAAAAGCGCCCTATTCCTCCGCTTTGCTACACCATTTTACTGTGGAGTGTGGGGAATAGTCAGCTGCCTAGTGATTCTTTTTTCCTCACACTTCTCATTAAATTGATTGGACAAATACTCGCATCCTCGGTCAGTGCGCAAAGTTTTTAACCTCTTGCCTTGCTGATTCTCAACCTCTGCTACAAAGCATTTGAAGTAATCTAGCACTTCATAGCGGTGAACGATCAGATACACATAACCATATCGCGAATAATCATCGATAAAGGTGAGAAAATAGGAAGCACCATGATGTCCCTTCACGTTCATAGGTCCGCAGATGTTCGAATGGACAAGCTCTAGGGTCTGGGTTGCCCGTTTAGCCTCTCCAAAAGGCTTTCGGTGGGCCTTACCCGTTAAACAGGCCTCACATGTCGGTAGGTTGACTTTAGCAAGTGAACCAAGAAGACCTTCTCGAGCTAGCCGTCCCATCATATCTCAACCTATGTGTCCTAGTCTAGCATGCCAAGTAATTGACTCTGGACTAGTATCAGAATCAACTACAAAAGATGAAGAGAAAACAATAGGAATTGTCAAATTTCAAGCCTACAATGTCCAAAACTACTACCATCCAATCGTATCTCAAAAGTGTCACCATAAAAAATAAAAGAATATCCTAAAGTCAATAATGCAGTAACTGAAAGTAGATTATGCTGGATTTCTGGTGCATATAGCACATCGTGAAGTAGCAAGATGCACCCAGTGCGGAAGGCGAGCTGGTAGGTACCAACTCCTCGAACTGCTTCACTTGTGCCATTCCCCATGGAGATACTTTTGGTGCCATCCGAAATCTTTCTATAATCTATGAACCCCCCTCGATCTCGAGCTATGTGTCTTGTTGCACCTATATCCATAATCCAATCAGATTGGGTTTGGGCAACCAAAACATGTGTACATATAAAAGTACAAGGAGAGAGAGGTAGAAATGGTACCTTCTTCGCTTCATTGCAGTCATGAGCGAAGTGCCCCATCTTCTGGCAGTTATAGCACTTGACCTTGGTGATATCTTTTTTTCCACCTCGCTTGCCATATCGGCGCTTGTTGGTCTTATGCCCAGTTAGCGCAACTTTCTGAGCTTGATCCTGATTCCCAGTGATCCTTTGTCTCTTACGCTTAGACCCATTCTTCCGCTGCCCCGCTTGGGCGACAAGGGCATATGATTGGGTTGCCTCTAGGCTCTCCGCCTCTAGTTCCACATGAGCGACAATGTCATTAAATGTCTTGATAGTGCCATTATGTGTCAGAACTATCTTCATCTACCCCCAGGAATCAGGCAACATCCTGATCACGGCCTGTACTTGTTGCTCATCGGTAAGGTGTACCCCAGCATCATCTAATTTTTGGATCATGTCTTTCACGGCCTTGAGGTGTTCAACCATAGTGTGCTTGGGGTCCTTACGGTACATCTCAAACTTCAAGGTCATAGACCTAAGTCTGGTTGTGGATGTACCGCCATAGTCGAGCCTTACCTGGTCCCACATGGGCTTGACAGTCTCGCACTTCTCATATTGGCCGATAAGATCATCGTGCATCATGCTTAACATAAGAAAGCGCGCACTACGATCTCTCTTAAACCAATTATCGTAAGCCTCTTTTTCTTGGCGGTGACGGGCAGTAGTACCCACTTCGGGTGGGGTCATCTCAATGGTTAGGAGGTCTAGGTAATCTTGCTCATTAAGCAAGAACTTGGCCTTTCGGTGTCACATGTCATAGTTGGTGCCATCCAACTTGTTGCCTTGGTTAAGGTCGGCCACAATAGTCTTAAAAGTCATCACTACAATGTGCAAGGGAGGACATTTAGTATACATCCATAAATCCACAAATTTGTTTAAGAAACCCTAATTAAAATTAATGGTACCCTTTCCCACACGGTGAGACCAAAAACTTCGCTAAGCTGGTAATCAAATCTCACAATGTATGGGTCTGAGGATGTATAACTTTAACTAATTTTGAACAAATGTAGGAGTAAAACAAGAATCTCCTAACCACAGTTTAATGCGCCATACATACGGGTGCGCAAGGGACTCACACAAGAGACCCAAATTTGGTACTCGAAGTGATATACCGAGTCGGTACAAGGTTGTGATACATAGTGCAATAGCTCCCATTACATGGCTTCTCACAAAATATTAAAATTACAACTGGCTCTTTACATTTAAGATCCCTACTATAAACTACCGGTGAGCACTACACTTTGTATCACTTCCAAGTATTAACTCTAACGCACATCTATCCAAATAAAACACATCACTCAAAGTACCAAATCCATCCCATGAAGATATCAAAATAATAAAACATAAGGTTACATGGGATGGGGTGTTTGACAGCGATGCCCTAATGGTAGCGTCAAACCGGTTCGTATCGCAATGGGGGGAATCACATGTTTCTTTATTAACAAAGTAGCCATGGGCGATCTCCAATACACATGGAAAAAATATGGGACGATTTGGGAAAACACCCTATCTCCCATTTTTTTTCCATGGATCTCATAAAAATGATTTCTCACTAATGGAGGTTGCACATCACATAAATAGAATACCACAAAAATGAGAAACCCTACAGGGGAGATCCCCAAAATTTGTTAGGGGCCACAAGAACAAATCACAAATACAAGACATGCTTCAATAAAGAAACCACATGAATAAGCTATCATGGACAAACCCCAATGCATGCATAACCAAAAACAAAACATAAGCATATAATAAAAAAAAAATATATACCACATGCATGTAGTTAAAACCATATCATATGCCAAGACTCCAATGTTATGCATATAATTATAAGCAAAGAACAATCATATATGCAATATATTTCCAATTGAGAAAAAAAAATATGCATTCGGTTATAACCAAAATAAACAAACCAAATTAGATTAGAATATGCATTCGGTTATAACCAAAATAAATAAAAACCGAACCATATTAGATTAGGTTTTTTTTCTTTTTCTTTTCCTCTTTCTTCTTCTTCTTCTTTTTCTCTTCTTCTCTTTCTTCGGTTTTTGGTTCCATCGTGCTGTTGCCTACACAGCAGCATCTTCTCCCATTTTTTTGTTTACTTCTTGTTTTTTTATAAAAAAAAATGTGTGGGCTGTGGCAAGCTAAGCTTGGCGCTACCAAGCATGGCTGTTGCCATACTTGGCGCACCCTTCTTTTTTTTATTTTTAAAACCTACTGCAACCATGCTTGGCACTGCCGAGCATGGTTGCTGCCCTAGCTTGCTGTTGCCGCTGTCGCACACGGCTTGCCCCTCCCCTTCTTCCCTTCGGCTTCCATTCTCTCCTACGCGTACTCGCACACAGCCACGATAGCAACCGCGTGCTGCTAATTCGCTATGCGCCAAAAGGCCGTGGCCTCCATGTGATGCGTCGAATGGGAAGAACAGTAAAGGAAGGGGAGAAAAAGAAGAAAAGGCCGAAGAAAGAAAGAGATATGATTGCCATGTGCATACCGCAAACCCTAATGGCTCTGATGCCACTGTTAGTGAAACATACATCCTATTCCATATACAAAGAGGTTTAGGGATTACCTGAACCGAATGGAATCGCAGTGGAAGGGATGATCGAAGGCAGCTTGCAGTTACGAGCACAACGCGATCTCTACAGGCTTCTCCACTCCACAAAACCCTAGGCAACGATGGAAACCCTAGGAAACGCAAAACTTGAAAGAGAGGGAGAGATCTAATTGAATTAATTCTAGGGTTTAAGCCTAATACTTATTTATAGACAAAACCATGGGCACCCCTCTCACTTGGTCGACTTCCACTAGAAGTCTAGACCGAATAGAAAAGGGGAAGGGTTGGTTACTTAAGTGACCGACCCCTCCAGAGCTCCGATCTCGTGCGGCCAGCCCCTTGTGGGCTCACTAATTGGGCCCAACTCATTTTCATTTACAATTGTGTTTATTGACGACATTCTGGTGTACTCCAAGAATGAGGAAGAACACGCTCGACACCTTACTTTTGTGTTGCAACGATTGCGAGAGCACCAACTTTATGCCAAGTTCAGTAAATGTGAATTCTGGCTTCACCAGATTGGATTCCTGGGACACATCATCACTGAGGATGGCATTAAAGCTGACCCAGGCAAGGTGAAAGCAGTTCTCGAGTGGGAGACTCCGAAGAGTGCCACTGAGATCCAAAGTTTCTTAGGATTGGCCAAATACTACCGATGATTTATCGAGAATTTCTCGTGGATTTCAGCACCCATGATAAAACTTACCAAGAAGGAAGCCAAATTTGAATGGAATGAAGCCTGCGAAAAAAGTTTATAGGAATTGAGAAACCGATTGGTGACAGCTCCAGTCTTAACCATTTCGGATGGCACTGGAGGAATGGTAGTATATACTGATGCATCCAGGACAAGATTGGGTGGCATCCTAATGCAGAAGGGTAAAGTAGTCGCCTACGCCTCCAGACAATCAAAGGAACACGAAAAGAACTACCCCACTCATGACTTAGAGTTGGCAGTGGTAGTTTTTGCGCTGAAGATATGGCGGCATTACCTATATGGTGAAAAGAGTGAAATTTTCAATGATCATAAAAGTTTGAAGTATTTCTTCACCTAGAAAGAGCTGAACATGAGGCAGAGGTGGTGGTTAGAATCGATAAAAGATTATGACTGTGAAATCTAGTACCACCCTAGTAAAACCAACATTGTTGCTGATGCATTAAGGAGAAAATCTCAGATTGCATCTCTCGCTTCCTTAGTTATAAGCAAACAGCTGGTAGAAGAAGCTCGGAAGTTTGATCTAGAACTCATGATTGAAGGAACGGCCATACAGTTAACGGCCATGGATCTACAACCATCAATACGGGAAGAGGTAATTGCGAAGCAACCATTGGACCCCGAGCTGGCCAAGATCATTTGGGAAGTACAACAAGGTGTCCATAAGGACCCAGATTTTTCTTTGGCCCATGACGACGCATTGAAGTTTCGAGACAGATTGTGCATGCCTGATGATTTTGATGTCCAAGACTGAATCCTTAAAGAGGCGCACAACTCACCCTATACAATCCACCCCAGAAGTACGAAGATGTACAAGGATTTGAAGAAGTATTACTAGTGGATGGGAATGAAAGAGACCATAGCTATATACGTGTCCAAGTGCCTCACCTGTCAACAGATAAAAGCAGAGAGACACCGACCGTTTAGATTATTGCAGCCACTTCCTATACCTGAATGGAAGTGGGAAAGGATCACTATGGATTTCGTGATAAATCTACCCAACACTAAGAAGGGCATGAATGTAATTTGGGTGATCGTAGATGGACTGACAAAGGCAGCTCACTTCGTACCAATCAAGATAAGTTATTCAATGGAGAAGCTTGCCCAATTATATATAGAAAATATAGTCCGCTTACACGACGTGCCTGTCAGTATTGTGTCTGACAGAGATCCTCGGTTTACCTCAAGATTTTGGAGGAGTTTACAAAAGGCATTGGGATCTCAACTGAATCTTAGTACAGCTTTCCATCCGCAAACGGACGGACAGTCAGAAAGGACTATTCAAACTCTGGAGGATATGCTCCGGGCTTGTGATTTGGAAATGAACAATAGTTGGGATGCTCACATACCTCTGGTGGAATTTGCATACAATAATAGCTATCACTCCACCATTGGCATGACCCCATTCGAAGGTCTTTATGGACAAAAAATGTCAAACTCCACTATATTGGGATGAAGTTGGTGAACGAAAATATCTCGAACCTGAGATGATACAAGCGACCTACGACAAGGTGGATGTTATAAGAGAAAAGATCAGGACCGCCCAGTCAAGACAGAAAAGTTATGCGGATAATCAAAGGAAGGACATTGAATTTGAAATCGGAGAAAAGGTATTTCTTCGAGTGTCTCCAACTAAAGGATTGCTACGTTTCAACATGAAGGGCAAGTTGAGCCCAACATTTATCAGTCCTTACAAAATTCTTAATAAATTGGGACCCATAGCATACCGACTGGCACTACCACCATCTTTGTCAGGCGTCCACGATGTTTTCCATGTGTCAATGCTAAGGAAGTACATTAACAACCCGACACATGTACTATCAACTGAACCTGAATAGTTGGATGTGGATATGACCTACGAAGAGCAACCTATAGAGATATTGGACAGAAAGGAGCATAACCTTTGTAACCACACAGTCGCCTTTGTAAAGGTTTGATGGGGAAACAAACCAATGGAAGAAGCATCATGGGAACGTGAAGAAGAAATGAAGGAGAAATACCCTTAACTCTTCGAATTGTAAGGTTAGCAAATTTTGAGGATGAAATTTTTGTAAGGTGGGGAGAAATGTCAAACCCTGCTCTTAACTGATTGGAATTTTGATTGAAGAATTGAAACCCTTGACCAGGAAACCAAGAACACTGTGGAGTATTACTCCAGTGATTTGGATTGATGAAGAAACCGTATGTGGATCATCCTACATGCCTGTTAGTAGATAGATCACTGGCCCTTGCAGCTGTACAGGTCACAGCATTATGTATGGCCAGGACCCTAGGTAATCTCTCTCCTCCCCATAACTATGGGACCCACCTCTGGAAAAGTGTGTAAAAACCTCTAAATGGCATGTGGGGACAATGCCCTAACCAAGGGTCAAACCCCTATGCAAGCCCCACTGAGATTCAGCTTTGCTAAAATCTCTGGGCGATGTAGACAAGGCCCAGAGACATCACCCAGTGTGCAAAACAGCATATTAAATTGATTTTAAATTATGGGGACCACCCATAATGGACATGGGTACCCTCTATAGATAGAGGGGAGTCTGAGGGACCACCTCATACCCTTGGTACACTGTGGACCCCACCTGAGAGCCCAGAGTGGCTATAAATGTAGTTAAAAATACATTTTAAAAATAGACCTTGAACAGACAAATAGACCTTAGTCAAGGCTGGGCTATAAATACCAATGCCTTGGGTTTATTTTAAACCCTTGGCTACTATTCATTTCGTAGGAGAGAAAAGAAGAGAGAAAAGAGAGAAAGAAGAGGAAGAAGAAGAAGAAGGAAGGGAAGGAGGGGCTGCCACCCATCCAAGGCTGGAACCGAGCATCCAAACATTTGTACAGGTATTTAATCCTTGCTCACACCTGCTGGTTTCTTTGTTGATGCTTATGTTGATGTGTTCTTGCCCTCTAGCAGCCCAGAATAGCTGGGAAATGCTATGGATGGCCTCAGATCTGCCATGCAAACCTAATGCATGGAAGATCTGAGTGTTTATGATGTATTATACATATGTAACACAGATCTGGAGCCGATACTGGTTGTGCATGGTACACTACCCTGATTCACTATTGGCTGGTTGTTTGGAACCCTGGATGCAAGCCCTGGCTACATGGGACCTAGCCCTAGGTCCCACCAACCTTGAATCACCATTTTACACCTGTTTCCAGCTTAACATATAGCTAAAACTAAGTTTCATACCTGAAGAAAACCCTGTGACACTATTCATTGGGCTGTCTGGGCAGCCTTTGATAGCCAAGTGGTGGGCCCAGTGGAAAATCCACATGGACCGTATTGAGGATCAACCCTAGGGTTACCTAGCATCCTAACATGCAAGGGGAGATGATGTGGGCACTGCCCATAATCAACAACCTAGGAATCTCAGCCAGATGTCGATTTGAAGACTCTGGCCGATGCACTGGGCGATGCACCCAATGCCCAGAGCCATTGCCCAGTGAGTGAAACACTAATGTTTTGGCATTCTGACTTGGGCGACCTCACCCATTGGCCATGGCACAGTATGGGAAGGTGGAAAATGGCCTAAAAGCCCCTCTCCACATCTGTCCTTATGAAGGATTGGCTTAGGAACCCAAGTGAGCCCCGTAGGACTTGGAAACCTTGCCTGTGCTTAGCCCTACAGTACAGCCAAGTTGAGGACAACACTGTAAGCCTATTTTGACCTAGGGTCAGGTACTGATACTATAAATGATCATTTTACCCCCAGACCACCATCTCTGGATGATGCACCGGGACATAGGCCTAAGGCCCAGTGCAAGGCCCAAAGAACTCCAAGTGAAAACCAACTGAACACCGGGTCAACCCAGTGAACTTAGGTTAACCCTAGGATCACCAGAGATAGATTAAAATATTAAAATAATAGTTTCTGACTTATATCTAGGATTTGATCCCACGCTCGAGGCCTACAACAAGACTGCTGTTGGAACTGAAATTGCAATCGAGTTTTTAGAAACAGACCCAGGTGAGTGAAGTATTATCATATATGCATGTGTAACTGTATGCCGGCAAATAATTCTTAAATCTTAAATGCTGTGTTGTTTAATTCTGTTCATTTACTCAAATTATTGCACAATGATTGTCTAATCAACATTGTGAATATTATCTGATGATTGTGAATGTTAGACTAGATGCCGTAGTTGGCTTGGAAATGAGGCCTATGGTAGCCCGTAGTATGGGATACGGTTGACACCACCTGACTCATACGATGCCATATAGACATGGGGTTTGAGTTTCATCACCTGTGCTATGCACCCTTGCCAACAGGGGTTAAGATGTTGGATGGCTTTGAGGGTGACCATATGTGTATATGAGAAAAGAAATGAAATGAAAAGAAAGAAATGTGTTTGCACCAGAATGGTGATTATCAGTTATAAGCCATAAAAGAAAAGAAAAGAGAAAAGTGATGGATTGCCCTACAGGTTAATCACAGAGGGCTGGTCGGGCTGACCTTGGTGAACGAATGTGGGAGCTGACTGGTCTTCTCCAACAACTCAGTGGGTGTATCGTGGGAAGGGGTAACCAAGCCCGCACTAGGGATACATGTATTGGGGATTGTAGTAGCACTGACCTGACTTAGTTGTATTGCTAGGTGGCTAATAACTAATCTGGACTTGCATACCAGTAGGATCATGTGGATTGAGGTTGCACGTGCATGCATGATGATATGTTTTGCTCACGAGCTCAGTAGGGCTCACACTCTGTTATATATGTTTTTCTTTAGATGATTTTGCAGATCGATGTTGCTGTGGTATGGAGGCTCATTATGAGGAGGAGAGCCCTGGTTATTATGATGATATTGGTGTGGACCCCGACGGAGGTCGTGCCGATGATGCATGCATTCTCAGTGGTCATTGATGAAGACCGTTGAGGAGTGCACTTGATACTTTTTGTCTTGGGAACTCCTTTTTATTTTTGTTAGGAGTTTATCCCCGTCTTGCCTGTGGTTTAGCTGTAGTTTTTCCTACTTTCTTTTTGGGGTTGAGCTAGCTCACCCTATATATATATGTATTTATTTTCTTTGGCTTTTGTTCTTATCAGCTTTACTTTTCAGTTTGTGGGTAGTTTGGAAAATGTATCTGGACAAACATATGTATGTATATATTATCATCGTTTCCTATTTCACTACGCTTCTCTTTGTTATTGTAATTGTAGTTTATCTGCAACACTTTGATCTTGCTTATGGTAAAGTGATGAATGTGGATTCGTGAATGTAATAACTGCTTCTAGATCCGTGGGATTTGGCGGATTGCCGTTATGCAATTCGGGTCACCTACCTAATCCTCCTAGGGGGTGGTTTGGGGTGTGACATTTTGTGGTGTTGAGTTCTTCTTCGTGGAGAAACCTTTCGAGATTGTTCATGATCGTGACCTGCTCGTAATTGCAAGCCGCATTTGATCATCCCTTCCGTTGCCATTCCATTCGGTTCAGGTAATCCCTAAACCTCTGTGTTTAATGGAATGCCAATGTGCTAACAGTGGCATCAGAGCCGGCTAGGGCTTGTTGTTCGCAATTTTTTTTTCCTCTTCCTCTTCGCCTATCAATCGACCCTCCTTGGCAATAGCCTTGGCGTATGGCGCTGCTGCTATTGCTGCCATGTGCAAGGCGTGCTGCATCCGACTGTAGGTGTTTTTATTTATTTAAAAAAAAACCAACGTTGAGTGGGCAGCGGCCATGCTCGGTAGTGGCCAAGCACGGCCGCTGCAATCGGCCGTGCTGGTTTTTGGTTCTCCTGGCAGTGGGTGGTTTTAAACAAACCAAAAGAGAAAAACCGAATAGGGAGAAGAAAGAAAGAAGAAAGGAAAAGAAAGAAGAATTTATGGTTGATGTGACCGTAAGTAATGATGTGTTTTTTTTTTAAAAAATAATGATTGCTTTTGAGATTGCTTTATGATTTGATTAAAAAAAAAAATGAACAATCTGTGTTTTTTTTTGGATTGAGCAATCTGGTTTAAAAAAAAAAAAAAAAAAAAAAAACAATCTATTATTTATTGGTTGCCGTGAGGTGGCTGTGTGCCACAAGGCAACTAGCATAGCGGCCAGCCCTTCAGATATAAAAAAAAAAAGGGCAGTTTCAAGTTTTTTTTTAAGGATTTGTTTTTAGGGTTTTTGGGGGGAAGGAGATGGGTGAAGTGGGAATCCCTTCACCCACCCCCTTACCTTTTTTCCCTAATGGGCTTATATGTATGGTTCTGGGCCATTGTTTGGGGATTGTTATTGAGTTGGTTATTATATGGTTTCTTGATCTAAGGATAAATCATATTTTTATTATGCATGTAATTTGATATATGTATTGTCTATGATTTATGATTTATTCTTGTGGACCCCATCAAATTTTAGGGATCTCCCCTGTAGGGTTTCTTATTTTGGGGGTATTTTATTTATTTCATGTACAAACCCCATTAGTGTGAAACCATTTTGTGAGATCCATGGGAGAAAAATGGGAGATAAGGTTTTGCCCCAAATCGTCCCATATTTTTCCCATGTGTATTGAGATCGCCCAGGGCCACTTGTTTAATAAAGAAACATGTGATTCCCCCCCATTGCAGTATAGACCTGTTTGACGCTGCCATTAGGGTATCGCTATCAAACACCCCATCCCATGCACACCATGTGTTTTTCTATTTTGATATCTTCATGGGATGGATTTGGTACTTTGAGTGATGTGTTTTATTTGGATAGATGTGCATTAGAGTTAGTACATGGAAGTGACACAAAGTGTAGTGCTCGTCGGTAGTTTATAATAGGGATCTTAAATATAAAGAGCCGATTGTAATTTAATATTTTTTTTGAGAAGCCATGTAATGGGAGCTACTGCACTGCGTATCACAACCTCGTACTGACTCGGCATATCACTTCAAGTATCAAATTTGGGTCTCTTGTGTGAGTCCCTTGCGCACCCGTGTGTATGGCTCATTGAATTGTAGTTAGGAGATTCTTGTTTTTTCTCCTACATTTGTTCGAAATCAGTTAAATTTATACGTCCCCAAACCCACACATTTTGAGATTTGATTACTAGCTTAGCGAAGTTTTTGGTCTCACCGTGTGGGGAAGTGTACCATTAATTTTATTTAGGGTTTCTTGAACAAATTTGTGGATTTATGGATGTATACTAAATGTCCTCCCTTGCACATTGTAGTGATGACTTCTAAGACTGTTGTTGCCGACCTTAACCAAGGCAACAAGTTGGATGGCACCAACTATGACATGTGGCACGAAAGGCCAAGTTCTTACTTAATGAGCAAGATTACCTAAAACACCTGACCACTGAGAAGGCCCTACCCGAAGCCCATCATCGTCAAGAAAAAGAGGCTTATGACAAATGGCTTAAGAGAGATCGTAGTGCGCATTTTCTTATGTTAAGCACAATGCACGATGATCTTATCGGCCAGTATGAGAAGTGCGAGATTGCCAAGTCCATGTGGGACAAAATAAGGCTCAACTGTGGTGGTACATCCACAATAAGACTTAGGTCCATGACCTTGAACTTTGAGATGTACCGTAAGGACCCCAAGCACACTATGGTTGAACACCTCAGGGTCGTGAAAGACATGATCCAAAAATTAGATGATGCTAGGGTATAGTTTACCGATGAGAAACAAGTACAGGTCGTCATTAGGACATTGCCTGATTCCTGGGGACAGATGAAGATAGTTATGACACATAACGACACTGTCAAGACATTTAATGGCATTGCCGCTCATGTGGAAGTAGAGGCAGAGCACCTAGAGGCGACCCAATCACATGCCCTTATCGCCCAAGCGGTAAGGCTCGACTGTGGGACCTGGTAAGGCTCGACTGTGGCAGTACATCCACGACAAGACTTAGGTCCCTGACCTTGAACTTTGAGATGTACCGTAAGGACCCCAAGCATACTATGGTTGAACACCTCAGGGTCGTGAAAGACATGATCCCAAAATTAGATGATGCTGGGGTATACCTTACCGATGAGCAGCAAGTACAGGCTGTCATTAGGATATTGCCTAATTCCTGGGGGCTGATGAAGATAGTTCTGACACATAACAACACTGTCAAGACATTTAATGACATTGTCACTCATGTGGAAGTAGAGGCGAAGCGTCTAGAGGCGACCCAATCACATGCCCTTGTCGCCCAAGCGGGGCAACACAAGAATGGGTCTAAGCGCAAGAGACAGAGAAACACTGGGAATCAGGATCAAGCTCAAAAAGCTACGCCAACTGGGTGTAAGACCACCAAGCACTGACGTGGCAAGCGAGGTGGAAAGAAAGATATCACCAAGGTCAAGTGCTATAACTGCCAGAAGATGGGGCACTTCGCTCGTGATTGCACTGAAGCGAAGCAGGTACCATTTTTGCCTCTCTCTCCTTGTACTTTTGTATGTACACACATTTTGGTTGCCCAAACCCAATCTAATTGGATTGTGGATACAGGTGCAATAAGACACATAGCGCGAGATCGAGGAGGGTTCATAGATTATAGAAAGATTTTGGATGATGCCCAAAGTATATACATGGGGAATGGCACAAATGAAGTAGTTTGAGGAGTTGGTACCTACCAGCTCTCCTTGCGCACTGGGTGCATCTTGCTATTTCATGATGTGCTATACGCATCAGAAATCCAGCATAATCTACTTTCAGTTACTGCATTATTGACTTTAGGATATTCATTTATTTTTTATGGTGACTCTTTTGAGATACGATTGGATGGTAGTAGTTTTGGACATTGTAGGCTTGAGAATGGTTTTATTAAATTAGATTTGATAATTCCTATTGTTTCCTCCTCATCTTTTGTAGTTGATTCTAATACTAGTCCAGATCAATTACTTGGCATGCTAGACTAGGACACATAGGTCTAGATAGGATGGGACGGCTAGCATGAGAAGGCCTTCTTGGCTCACTCGCTAAAGTCAACCAACTGACATGTGAGTCCTGTTTAGCGGGTAAGGCCCATCGGAAGCCTTTTAGAAAGGCTAAACGGGCAACCCAGACCCTAGAGCTTGTCCATTCGGACATCTACGGACCAATGAATGTGAAGGCACGTCATGGTGCTTCCTATTTTCTCACTTTTATCAATGATTATTTGCGATATGGTTATGTGTACCTGATCCCTCATTGCTACAAAGCACTAGATTGCTTCAAACGCTTTGTAGCAGAGGTTCAGAATTAGTAAGGCAAGAGGTTAAAAACTCTGCACACTGACCGAGGATGCGAATATTTATTCGACCAATTTAAAGAGATGTGTGAGAAAAAAGGAATCACTAGGCAGCTGACTATTCCCCACACTCCACAGCAAAATCGTGTAGTAGAGTGGAAGAATAGGATGCTTTTAGATATGGTTAGATCGATAATGGTGCAGGCCAACCTCCCAATATCTTTCTAGGGGGATGTTATATTGACCGCTGCCCACGTCCTTAACCGCGTGCCTTCACAGTCAGTTCCCTCCACTCCCTATGAATTGTGGAAAGGCGCAAAGCCCACTTTAGGGCATATGCGACCATGGGGATGTGCAGGATATGTTCATAGTACCTCCCATAAGTTTGGGAAACTTAGCCCTAGAGCTAAAAATAGTATTTTTATAAGATATTCTAGTAGCTCAAAAGGCTATGTAGTGTACGGTGAACATCAATATGGATGAATGACTGAGAGTGAGTCTTGCGATATGGATTTTCTTAAGACCGATTTCCCTAGCATTAGTGATGCTGGCAGAGACCTTGATCTTTTTGAGATAGAGACTGATGAAAATGTCTCACCTACTCTTGGCGAGGGTGAGGAATTAAACACTCATCAAGAGATCGCCAGAGAAGGTGAGAGTGATCATCAGCCTAGTGGGAGTGCGCTACCTAATGAAATCGCACAACCCACGGGTCAAGAACCCTCTGAGCGTAAGAGCGCACATGGCCACGTTCCCTGATGTCATTTTGAGATCGAAGGGGATGCTGCCCTTGTCTGTGCCCCGAGGGATGAGGATGAGCCAGCCTCAGTAAGTGAGGCGCTCTCTTCTTCAGCTAAGGAAGTGTGGCAAGCTGCTATAGAAGATGAGTTGAGTTCTATGAGTAAGAACCAAGTTCTATGAGACGGGGTTTCTTAGTTTTAAGGGGGGTAGAGGGTCCTTAGGGTGTGTTTAGATTAGGTATCCCCAATCACTTAGTGGCCCTAGGTCTTTAAATGGGTTTTAATTAGGTCTTAGGGCTTGTTTGGCCTTAGCCATACCCATTAGGTCCATTAGGTCACATTTGGGGTGCACCCTAAGTCCATAGGACTTAATTGTCCTCTAGGGTCTGTTTGGTTTAGGCTAGGGTGTACAAAACCCATTATTTACCTAAGTTAAGCCTTGTGGGCCCACTTTCATGGCCCACTTAACCAATCAATGGTGAGGGCAGGGGTCCATATGATCCAAAGGGTCAATTAGGATGTCCGGGACACGGGGGTGTGGATCCCACAGAAAAATAATCCAAAAAGGCTGATGATAGCACGGGCGGATCCTCGAGCGGATTCAGCAAGAGTGAGTCTGTTTGTAACTCCAGTGCTGCTGTCATGGCCCAAATTTCAAGGAAAGTTGCAGGGCTTTGGCCCACACTTCTAGGTCTTTCAGGGGATTCTCATTATAGTATTTCCAGTTCAAGGTCAACAGTGTTGACCCAGGCCATAAGGCAATACCCTTTGGGTAAGGTCTAAATTACTTCAGGGATACGGGGATGTCTGGGGTGCGGGTGTAACATCCCCCCAACCTTATTAAAAATTTCATCCTCAAAATTTGAGGCAACCCAGGTCTCAAGGTATGAGGGTTCATTGAGTATCTACGCTTGGATTACCCATTCTTAGACTAACTCAAGGGTCAGGTCAAGGTAAGGCAGGGCCTACATGACATGGCAGGTCAGATTCTACAATTCTCTTTTCTTCCTAGGGTCTCATCACCGCAAGGGTGAAGTTCATAGTAACCCTAAGCTCCAATGGTCAAGATTCAGTAGTTACCACATTCCAGAGGCAACCACACTGTCTTCTACACTAAACTGTGTCATAATGAATAGGGGGTTCTTTAGATCCCCCAGATCAAGTGATACCACCTAGGTCTTCACTACTCTGGTTACCATTGGGTTGCAGGACTTAACCTGCCTAGTTTCCAGTGCAAGGTTTACATTCTGAATACTTTTACTTCAGGTCATTTCATTACCTAACCCAACTTCAAGATGATTTGGAATATTGATGGGACCTCCATATGTGTCACTCCCAGCACGGAGGGAATGCATGGGTGACCCATTAATCCCTTCATATTTGTTGTTGGAAAAGGTCTTGGTACATCCTTCATTTTCAGCTTTCACAACTTTTAACCCCATCACACAGTTATCCCACAGGGGAAAAGTCCATACTAGTCCTCCTATGGTTTGAGTCTGAGTCAACTCCCTTAAGCAGGTTCTAATACTAACTTATCCGGTCATTAGTAAACTTACCCCTTACTAACTTAAGGTCTGGTTGACTAGGGTCAGAACTTAAACTGGCTACCATACTAAGGTCAAATCAAGGTCACACTGGTGGCTCAGGAGAACTAATCTACCACACACAAGGGTAAAAAGATACATTATTTTATATTTATTTTCACACCAATCATAGGTATAAGTTTAAATAATTACATTTACATCCCTATGGACATATCTATAACCTGAGTTGATCCATAGGAACAAAGGTAGCTCTAGGTATGGTATGCTAGGTCTCTTTTGGAAACCATGTCACGGTGTAGGACTTCCTCTATGAGTCTATACAAGGTTTGGATGAACCAAGTAAAGTAAAAATAGAGTTGTCACTAGCTTGAGGTGTCATGAATGATCTCCAAGTACACGTGGTCTCCTAGCTTGTTCAGTTAACCTGCTCAAGCTAGCCTAGTGACTCCTTCCTGCAGGCCCAACTAAAAGTTGGGTCCTATGTACCCCTATAAGGGTTTCTACACCACATAGGTTTAGGTTCACTCACTAACGGGGTCTACAGATTTGCATCCGCAAGGGTAACTCTCCTTCTCTTACATAGGAGGGGAGTCACAACGTACACTGATGCCTGCAACCTCATTGGCTAGCCCAGTCGGGTATAAGTCCTAATCTTTTAAACTTTAGGGCCTTAACTAGACTTAGGTGGTTCCCACAAATGGATCACACAATCAGGGTGTTCAACCTATGGTATAGGTATAAATTCATCACACATGGGTGGGGTTAAAAGGTCTCCAAAATCTGGGCTCAAAATCCTAAAAGAGATCGAGCAGATTCACGAGCAGTGTCAGTACTCTGGATCAGTTCATGGCTCCCTCGCAAAACAAGGAGAGCAGACTAACGGACGGATGCGAAACATGAATCATTCGTTTGTCCATTCTTAGAAGGTCAAAAAGCCGAGAGAAGATGAATCGAACGGATCTAAGGGCGGAGTCACGGTGGTAGATCCGTTCGTTGATCCGCTCAGGCTAAAATTCTAAAATCTTAAGTTTTAAGCAGGACGGAATGACGGACGGAGTCACGATAAGTGGTTCTGTTCGTTTGTCCATTCGAGGAATTTAACAAAACAGAGCCGTGAGTTTTAAAAACTCATTTTGGCTCCAAAGAGGGGACACGAATTAGAGAGGGGAGAGGGCTCTACAAGGGTTTTTGGTTGGGCTTCCTAGCACTCCTGTGGGTGGATTTCTTGTGATCTCAAGCCTCCACATCAACTCTCACACTCACAAGGTAATCATCCTGTTTCCCATTATCTTCTTTCTTCCATTGTAGGATTTTTGGCTTGTTTCTACATATTCCTTTTTCCATTGTAAAACTTTTGGCTTGTGTCTCTTTATCTTTCTCTTTCTTTCTCTTCTTGGATTTGAGATGGATAGACTAGGTTGTGATTGGAATTGATTTTGTTTACACTTTCATGGCCATGTATGCCAAGATCATGCCCAAAATCGATTTTAGGTAATGATTTTGGGTGTAAATCAAGCCTTAATCGATCAATGACACTATATGGTTGGATTCCTTATTTGTGCATTGTATTTCTTATAAATTTTAAAGCCCTTGCAAGCATTTGAAGATTGTTTGCTATGGTTGCCAAGTGTAGTGGGATCTACTTGGATCATTTCTAGGTGTAAATTGGGTAAAACCTCAATCCTTCAATATTTTGAGAAATCTTCAAGTTGGTACTTAATCCTTTATGTGCTCTAGAATCTCATAGGAATTCATCTCGTTGTTTTATCTTCAAGCATCTTCTCTTGCTTATAAGATTATTGATAAAATCCTTGAGAGCCATTCTTTATTTTCCAATAATTTATTCACTTGGTGTATCCTCAATGAATTACTTATCTTTGCGATTGTTTGCACAATTCTCAATGCTTAGCCCCTTTTCCTCTATTAAATAATCCTTGTCTCTTGTTGGGGTTTCTCATTCAACATCTTGCTTGCTTGATAGTGGTTGAAATGTATAATATTCAAGAGCACCCACATTGCTCTTGTTGATCTTATATTTTAACACTAGGGGCCTCATGTAGACTTCACATAAGAACTACTTTTGCTTCTTTTCTTCTCACATACCTTCAATGATATCCATGTTTCATATTCTCATTATTACATGTGCATATCTTGATTTTCTCTTCATGTACATCCTTCCTCGTCTAATTATCTCCATATCTTTCAACCATTCCATCCCTATAATTTAGTTGCCAATTGTATATCATTATTTCAACTGGACTTACATTTGTTGTCCTTCTTGGGTTGGTGCCTTGTGTGTAGGAAATATGATCATGGCCCCAAAGAGAATGAGAGATCTATCCATTGTAGCTTCTGCCCCTACAGCTTACAATGTGCACCTGTCAAACCCTGCCTCTGGCTGACTGGAAATTTTGATTGAAGGACAGGAACCCCTAATCAAGCAACTAGTATCACTGTGGAGCATCACCCCAGTGACTTGGATTGATGAAGAAACCCTGTGTGGATCATCCTACATGCCTGTCAGTAGGTGGACAGCAGACCCCTGCAGATGTACTGCCCATTGCCTGATATATGGTTTGGATCCCAAGTAATCTCTCTCCTCCTTATAATGGTGGGACCCACCTTTGTAAAGTGTGTAAAATCTCCTATGGGGCATGTGGGGACAATTCCCTGACCAAGGGTCAAACCCCCTGTGTAACCCATTGAATTTCAGCTTGCTAGAATTCTCTGGGCGATGGCACTGGGCGATGCAGCAAGGCCCAATGACATCGCCCAGTGAGTGAAGTACATTTTTAATTATGGGGACCACCCAATATGTACATGGGCACCTTCCATGGATAGAGGGAAGTTTGAGGGACCACCTCATGCCCTTGGTTCACTATGGACCCCACCAGTGTGCCCAGAATCAATCAGAATCAGTTTAAAAACTAATTTTTAAAGAGGCCTTCTCAGGCAAACAACCCTCAGTGATTGCTGAGCCTATAAATAGGTGGCCTTGGGCTCATTTTAGAGCCCTTGACAAATCTTAAATCTATAGGAGAGAAGAGAGGGAAGAAAGGAGAAAAAGAAGAAGAAGGAGAAGGAAGAAAGAAGAAGAAGGAGGGGATTGCTTGCAACCTTGCAACCAAGCTGAAATCGAGTTCTCTCAGCCATCTCAGGTATAAACCTGTGTACTTATACCTGCTGTCCCCATCTCTTCTCTGTGTTTACTGTGTTTTTGCTCCCTGGGCAGCCCTGAACAGCTAGGGTTTGCCCAGAACAACTCCAGATCTGCCATGCAAGCTTTGTGCATGGAAGATCTGTGATCTAAGTGTAATTTCAGTGGGCTGATATGCTATTTATGGGAAGCAAAACTGACTGTGCACAGCTGTACTGCCAGATTGCCTTGTTGCTCTATGATTTGGAACCCTGGGTGCAAGCTAGGGCTGCATAGACCTAACCCTAGGTAATCACAGTCATGAAACCTTATTTTGCATCCATTTCCAGCCTTGCATGTGGCTGGAATTGAATTCCAAGATTGAGAAAAACCCTGTGATACTATTCACTGGGTTGTCTGGGCAGCCATTGGCAGCCTGATGGTGGGCCCAGTGGGGGATCCATTAGCATCAAATTGAAGGTCATCCCAGGGGCTACCTAGCCCCCCTGACATGCAGAGGATCAAGTCTGACCTCAGCCCTGTCGGCCCAACCTTGGGAACTCAGCCAAAATGTCGATTGCAGACTCTGGGCGATGCATTAGGCAATGCAGACATCGCCCAGAGCCATCGCCCAGTGAATGAAAAGTTGCTTGAATGATGTTCTGACCTGGGGGATCTCACCCAATGGCCTTTGGACACTGTGGGAGGTTGGGAAATGACTAAAAAGCCCTTCCCCACATCTATCCTTGATGGGAAGGTATTTTGGAATCCTAGTGGGCCCCGTAAGTATAGGAAACCCTGTTGTGCTTGGTCCTACAGCACAGGCAAAATGTGGACCTGATCTGACCTAGGGCTAGGTACAATCATTGATAATGACCATTTTACCCTTGTGCCACTGACACTGGCCAATGCATCGGGACATGGACCTAAGGCCCAGTGATCCCAAATGAGTACCAATCAAGCACCGGGTCAACCCAGTAAGCTTAGGTTAACCCTAGGAGTACCAGTGATAGGCTGAAAACTTAATATGACAACTTTTGATTTCTATCTAGGAATTGATCCCACGCTCGAGGTCAACAACCAGACTACTGTTGGAACTGAGTTTGCAACTAAGTATTTAGAACCAAACTCAAGTGAGTGAATAATATTATCATTCGTGTATGTGTAATTATGATATGATGCCGGCAAATATGAATTGAAATTATAAATGCTGTGTTACTTACTTCTATTTCAAGTCACTTAAATCACTGCATAATGACTGTCTGTTGATCAACACTGTGAATTCTTATATGATGATTGTGATTGTTAGACTAGATGCCGTATTCGGCTTGGAAATGAGGCCTATGGTAGCCCGTAGAATGGGATGCGGTTGACACCACCCGACTCATACGATGCCATATAGACATGGGGTTAGAGTTTCATCACCCAGGCTATGCACCCTTGCCAACAGGGGTTAAGGTGTTGGATGCCTGTGGGGGCGACCATATTATATGAGAAAAAGAGAAAAGAAATGAAAAGAACACTGGAATGGTGAATGAATGAAAAGAACACCGAAATTGTGAATATGGGTTGTAAGCCTAAGAAAAGAAAAGAAAAGAGAAAAGAAATGGATTGTCCCATGGGTTAATCACAGAGGGCTGGTCGAGCTGACCTTGGTGACTAATGCGAGGGCTGACTGGTCCTCTCCGACAACTCAATGGGTGTATCATGGGAAGGAGTTAGAATCCCGCACCAGGGATACATGTATTGGGGATTGTAGTAGCACTAACCTGACTTAGTTGTATTGTTAGGTGGCTAATAAATAATCTGGACTTGCACATCATGTAGGATCATATGAACTATGAATTGTGATTACATATGCATGCATGATTGATGTTATTTGCTCACGAGCTCAGTGGGGCTCACACTCTGTTATAGAATGTTTTTCTTAGATGATTTTGTAGATCGATTCCACTGTGGCATGGAGACTTATCTCGAGGAGGAGAGTCCTAGTTGTTACGATGATGTTGGTGTGGACCCCGACGGAGGTCATACCGATCCTGCATACTTTCTCAGTGGCCATTAATGAAGTCCATTGAGAAGTACTTCTGATGCTTCTTATTTTGGGAACTCCTTTTTGTTCTTGCTAGGAGTTTATCCCCGTTCTGACTGTGGTCCTGCTGTAGTTTTTACTTTCTTTTCTTTTTGGGGTTGAGTATGCTCACCCTGTATATATTTATGTATGTAGTTCTGTTCTTGTTAGCTTTGTCTTTATGTTTATGGGTTGGTGGGAAATGTACAAACCTTTTTGTGTGTATATTATCATCATTTCCCAGTATCATTATGCTTCCTTTATTTATTGAAATTGTAGTTTTACTGCAGCACTCTGATCTTACTTATGGTAATGAGATGATTGTGGTTCCGTGAATGTAAGCACTGCTTCTAGATCCGTAGGATTTGGCGGATTGCCGTTATGCAATTCGGGTCACCTATCCAATCCTCCTAGGGGGTGGTTTGGGGTGTGACAGAGCTTGGTATCAGAGCGTGAGGCTCTTCTTACATTCATGGAGTGCAGACTAGGACTAATAAGCTTGAAATAATAAAATATGTAATAATTAAAAGCTACAGGAGAGGTAGTTATAATTAAATAAAAGATGTATAATTTCCATTAAATAAAAGATAACTGTGGCGAAGCCACTACATAAGTTTCATTGGCAAACTGAAAGTTTAACAATTACATAGCTGATAAAGAAAAGAAACACTAAAATTTGAAACATCCTAAAGAAAGAAAAGTACATAAGCATAATGGAAGGAAAATAGGTTGAAACACGTAGTATGGACTGGTAGGAGCTGATCAAGAACTACTCGGTGGGAGGTAAGTCATCTGGAGGAGGCTGTGTTTGGCGAGAGTTAACCCCATAAAATCTATCCCAGAAATCTAGTCGTTGCTCAATAGATCCCACTCTGCTCCCCAAGGAAGTGAAGCCCTGGTCCATCCGAGTCGCCATATCAGAGAACTAGATACCGAGGCTCTGGAAGTGTGTCATCATCTGAGCCCACTCTGGAGGTCCTGGAACCTAAGAGCTAGTGGCACCCGGTAGTCTCATATGCAGGTAGGTCAGTAAATAGAGTGTCAAAACCCTCAAAATCACCTGGACCTATGCCCTGCTCCTCTGCATGTAAGCCCTGGGTGTCTCCCTCAATGTCTCTCTTTTACAACCCCTGCGCCTCCTCATCGTGCACATCATCACCATGCTCCTCTCCCTGCTCCTCCACATCCTGCTGCATCCCCATCTACTCCTCACCCTCTGGTGGATCTTCTCCAGGCACCTTCATCTTTAGAATGGAAGTCTTGTCAATAGGCCTGGATCTGGTCCTATCAACATACTCGTCCTCTAATGGAACCCCAAAGTACTAGAAGATTGAAGTAAGGAACTTCCCATAAGGAAGGTTCCCATCAGCTGGGTTCCTAGCATGGTAAAGCATTACCTGAAGCAATAGATATGGAAGGTTTATGACTGGACCTCCCTTCCCAGTTCCCAATAGACAGTATGTGATGTATGCCCTCAGAATGGATATGCTACCCTTGTTACCACCTTTAGGGTAGATGTTGTAAGTCACACATCTGCTAATGACACGGGCACTGGTTTGTAAGAAATCTCGGATTTGGGTGTGCTCTGTGACCTTGTCAATGCTTTAAAGACCGTCCTCTTGGTCTCCAAAGAGAACATATCTGAAATGTCCATCCGTGGCTGATAGTAAACCCTCTCTCCTGAGTCAGGTAAACCCAAAATCTCTGCTAATAGGGTAGTGGTCAGCTTAATATCTACTCCCTTCACCCTACTCTCCACTCTGAATTCCTTAGAACTGGAAGGCCCTAGGTTGTAGTAAAAGTACTGAACCAAGAAAGGATAGCATAGCTCGATGGGTGCCAACATGGGGTGCTAACATGGGGGTCCAACCCAAAATGTTGAACCTAGTATAGAGATTGTATTGGTGAAAGTCTTCTACCCGGACTACCCGACCATTCACAATCTTTAGAGATTCAAAATTTTTCCACTCCTTAGCATATTCGTACCTAGAGAAGAGGAAATGATCAAAGTTGGGTTCCTTCGGACAAGAATCATCACTAGGAGATGAAGGAGGTACTGTGGATACCGAAGAATCCTCTGACTCAACCCGTAGCCGCTTCTGGGCTACTGATTTCCTAGCTGTACGGTGGCTTGTAGACATTTTCTACAAAAAGAGAAGGAAATAATTTAGTTAGGGCAAGAAAGTTTGGAAAAAACCTAACCAAAACATTAGGGAAGTAAAAGGAAGAGTTAAAATAGGGAAAACGTTAAGAAATCTTACCTAGGCACGTGAAGCTTCGCCAAAAACACGTGGAAGTGCAAGGATTTGATGTGGAATGAGTCCCACTATTCTCCAAAGACTTTTCCTAGGTGAAAGGGAGAGGTTAGAAAAAGTTAAATTGAAAATGGGCCCCTCTCGGATATAAAAAGCCTGAGCCTTGATTCTCTGGGCGATAGCACTGGGCGATGTAGCAACGCCCAGAGACATCGCCCAGTGAGGGAATCTTGCTGGTTTTTGAGTTTTAGTTTATGGAACCTTTGGGAATACCTAAAGTGACCTTAGACAACACTAAAATACAGATTTTTATTAATGTTAAAAAAATTAAAAATAATATTCAAATGACCTAAGGGGGCAACCAACCTAGTCTTCTTAAGGTCAAAAAGGGTGAAATTTCTACATGTGGTTTTAGTAGAACATATGGGGACCAGGAACACTTTGTGGATATAATTAAACTAAGTGTTTAATATATTTATATAAATATGAATGTACGTGTATGCATAATTATAGGTTATGGTGAGTACTACCTAATTGCTACATGCTTGAATACTGTGATGTACAAACTGATTGGAGTGTTGCTATGCAAACAGAACTTAGTTATGTAGGTATGTTGTAATAAGGGTTTAGTAAGTACGGTCCCCGTAGATCTCATCCTAACCAAGGCCTAAGATAGCTGGGAATAGGACCTAATAGGGTTCCTAGTAAATCAAACACCTAGATGATAAGGTACCTCGAGCCAACCCAAGAATTAGTTTCATCGATCTTTGGTTATTCAATTTTAGTAGATTTGTACTTAATTCTTCTAATTAGGTATGACCTGACGCTTAGAATCATTTCCTATGACAGGACCTACTACCTCAACCAAGGCTGGAGACCCCGGCAATATGATTTATATTAGACATCTACGAGAGAGACTGAGACGGATACGACTAGTGTTGCCCCGAGCCGAGAATCGATTGGATTTTTATTTAGCTATTACTGCAATTAGTGGACCAGAAGAGCGAGAGTATTTTATGACATTAGCGGAAGAGGTAAGAGATGACATAGAATTTCTGCTTGCGATGGAATTTGTGATCGGGAAGAAGCTGGAAATGCTTGCCTGTTAGAGCAGGTAAATAAATAAAAGTCTTTATTCAAAAAAATTTGAAATTCTTTCATATAGTGCCATGCATAGCATATTGATACATAAAATGCATAAGATAGTGAAACATAAAGCATTTAATAAGACACATCACATAATAAACCAAGACAATGTATCTAACAATCCACCTTACTGGTGTGACTCATGAAACTCATTGGAACTGTGGACTAGATTTGTACCTGCTCTAGTTAGGAAATAATTGTTGATCCATACAAATGATATTGGAATATTGAACATGCTCCTCTTTCCAGAGAAGCAATAATGGTTAACACCAAAAGAGGTTCTCGTGGTGGTCGTAAGGGAAAGCAACCTCGAGTTGTATTGGAGGTTAAACTGCCTAACGAAACTGAGGCTCAAAATTCTGAAGCATCGGCTGCTTCATCAGAGGCACCAGCGGCTGCTCAAGCCAATACTGCTGCACCTCAGCCAAATGTGGCAGCTGGTGACGTGACTACATTCATGACCACTATGATGCGGACCATGCAACAACAACAAGAATTGCTTGGTCAAATGTCCACATAGTTTGCAACCATGATGCAGGAGCGCACTGCACCACCACCACCACCCAATCGACCTGTACTATTTCCACCACCTGTGCCTCAACATTTAGCGGAAAGATTTAAGAAACTTCAACCGCCTGCATTTTACAAAATAACTTCACAAGCAATGCAGCCGAAACGATGGATCAGTGCCCTAGAGAAGGCATTTGAAGTACTTGAGTGCACGGACGCACAAAAGATTATATGTGCGGGTTATCAGTTGCAGAATGAAGCTGAAGCTTGGTGGAAGGCAACTAGGCCTAATTTGGAAGCCACTCACCCGAATCCCACGTGGGAGCAATTTAAAGAAATTTTCTTCAAGAACTACTTTCCAGAGAGTTTCAGGGATAGAAAAGAAGCAGAATTCATCGCATTGGTGCAAGGAAGCAAGTCAGTACTGGATTATCCACAGCGATTTCAGGACTTGTTCCATTTTACTCCAGAGCACCTGAAAGGGGAAGTTAGTAAGGCGAAGAAATTTGAGAAAGGACTCAAGACTGAGATCGGATCAGTGTTGTCAATCATGGACATTAGGGATTATGCTCAGATGGTCGACAAGACAAAAACCATGGAAGATAGATTTAAGGAGAAAGAGAAAGAGAAAGCTGTGACGTCGTCCGTGGCCAAAAGGTCAAACAATTTCTAGACCTATGCCTGGCCAAATAAAGTTTACCACAGAACCAATTCAGGCTCCGTCTCAACTCCGTATCATAGGCCGAACGTGGGTTAGAACCCTTTTCGCCCCACATTTAATCAACCTGCTCAACCGGCGATGAGCCAAGCGACAACAGCAGCTTCGCCAGCCCGACCAGCAACAAGTCAAGTGAGCCAAGCCTCAACACTTGCTGCTCCACCCTTTAAGTGTTACCAGTGCAACAAGGAAGGGTATATGGCCAGAGATTGTAGAACACTTGGGTACAACAACAACTTGCTGAATCAGTCCTACGCTAGGTCTTTCTAGCCATGGGACAATCAGACGCGAGGAAAGGTGTTTACGATGACGGATGAAGAACCTGAGGCGAATCCCGAAGTATTAACAGGTAAGTTGCTGAACACTACTAACTTATAGGGACTTATTGGCTTACTACATGTAACCTAAAATTTTCCTACAAACCCTAGGTACCCTGAATGTCTCAACCATACCCGCACGAGTATTATTTGACTCGGGCGCGACCCACTCTTTCGTCTCCTCAACCTTTGCGAGTAAGATGAAAGATCAACCAAGAGACATTGGGCATGAGCTAGTAGTCAGCACACCGACAGGGAGTGTCGTGAACTTGAAGAAGGTCTACGACCCTTGTCAGATTGAAATTTGTGGGAAGAAACTAACCGCACGATTAATAAAGATGGATATAAATGATTTTGATGTAATCCTAGGCATGGACTGGTTGTCAGCCTATGGTGCAAACGTCGTGTGTGCGGAGAAGAAGATAAGGTTCAACTTGAAGGATGGGTTAACTTTTACTTATCAAATTGAACCCAAGAAGAAACCCAAGAGAATAACTTTGTCAGCCCTCCAGACGCGAAAGTTGCTTAACGATGGATGCCAAGGCTTTTTGGCCACGATATTGGACACGGAGGCAAAGATAAAACCATTGGAGGAACTGGAAGTCGTCAAAGAATTTTTGGATGTCTTTCCAGAAGATCTGACGCAGCTACCGCCTGACCGTGACATAGAATTCACGATCGATTTAATTCCTGGTGCAGCATCGGTATCCAAGGCACCATACTGGATGGCGCCAGCCGAACTGAAAGAGTTGCAGGTTCAACTTCAAGACCTGCTAAAGAAAGGATTTATACAACCCAGGGTGATACACTGGGGAGCACCTGTGCTGTTTGCTAAGAAGAAAGATGGGAGTATGCGGCTATATATCGACTACCGCAAGTTGAATAAGCTGACTATCAAGAATCTATATCTGCTGCCACGTATCGATGACTTATTCAATCAGTTACAAGGGGCATGAGTTTTCTCCAAAATTGATCTTAGGTCGGGATACCATCAATCGAAGATCAAGAGCGGTGATACCCATAAGACGGCGTTCCGAACTCGATACGAGCATTACGAATTCCTGGTTTTGTCATTTGGGTTAACCAACGCCCCATGACATGCTGGATAAATTCATCATAGTATTCAATAATGACATCCTGGTATACTCTAAGGATGAGGAAGAACACATGCGGCACCTTATTTTCATGTTGCAGCGATTGCGAGAACACCAGCTTTTTGCCAAATTCAGTAAATGTGAATTTTGGCTTCACCAAATTGGATTCCTGGGACACATCATCGCCAAAGACGGCATCAAAGTAGACCCAAGCAAGGTGAAAGCGGTTCTTGAATGGGAAACTCTGAAGAGTGCTACTGAGATTCAAAGTTTCTTAGGATTGGCTAGATATTACCGACGATTTATTGAGAATTTCTCACAGATTTTGACACCAATGACAAAACTTTCAAGGAAGGGAGCCAAATTTGAATGGAATGAAGCATGTGAAAAAAGTTTTCAAGAATTGAAGAACCGATTGGTAACAGCTTCAGTCCTGACCATTCCGGATGGCACTGGAGGAATGGTGGTATACATCGATGCATCCAAAACTAGATTGGGTGGTGTCCTGATGCAGAGAGGTAAAGTAGTCACCTATGCCTCCAGACAATTGAAGGCATACGAGAAGAACTACCCTACTTATGACTTAGAATTGGCAGCGGTAGTCTTCGCATTGAAGATCTGGCGACATTACCTATACGGTGAAAAGAGTGAAATCTTCAGCGACCATAAAAGTCTGAAGTATTTCTTCACCCGGAAGGAGCTGAACATGAGACAGAGACGATGGTTAGAATTGGTGAAAGACTATGATTGTGAAATCCAATACCACCCGGGTAAGGCCAATGTTGTTGCAGATGCATTAAGCAAGAAATCTCAGACTGCGTCCCCAGCATCTTTGGTCGTAAGTGAGCAATTAATAGAGGAAGCTCGAAAATTTGATTTGGAGCTCGTGATCAAAGGAACGGCTATGCAACTAGTAGCTATGGATCTGCAGCCATCGATACGAGAGAAAATAATTATGAAGCAACCATTGGATCCCGAGCTGGCCAAAATAATTTGGGAAGTTCAACAAGGTGTCCATAGGGACCCAGATTTTTCCTTGGCCCATGATGGTGCATTGATGTTTCGAGATAGACTGTGCGTGCCTGATGATTTTGACATCCAAGACCAAATTCTTAAAGAGGCGCACAACTCACCCTACACAATCCACCCCGAGAGTACAAAGATGTATAAGGATTTTAAGAAGTATTACTGGTGGATGAGTACCGATTAAGCACCAGGTCAACCCAGTAAGCTTAGGTTAACCCTAGGAGTACTAGTGATAGGCTGAAAACTTAATATGACAACTTTTGATTTATATCTAGGAATTGATCCCGTGCTTGAGGTCAACAACCAGACTGCTGTTGGAACTGAGTTTGCAACCGAGTATTTAGAACCAAACTCAGGTGAGTGAATAATATTATCATTCATGTATGTATAATTATGATATGATGCCGGCTAATATGAATTGAAATTATAAATGCCGTGTTACTTACTTCTATTTCAAGTCACTCAAATCACTGCATAATGACTGTCTGTTGATTAACACTGTGAATTCTTATATGATGATTGTGATTGTTAGACTAGATGCCGTAGTCGGCCTGGAAATGAGGCCTGTGGTAGCCCGTAAAATGGGATGCGATTGATACCACCCGACTCATACGATGCCATATAGATATGGGGTTAGAGTTTCAACATCCGTCCTATGCACCCTTGCCAACAAGGGTTAAGGTGTTGGATGCCTGTGGGGGCAACTATATTATATGAGAAAAAGAGAAAAGAAATGAAAAGAACACTGGAATGGTGAATGAATGAAAAGAACACCAGAATGGTGACTATGGGCTATAAGCCTAAGAAAAGAAATGGATTGTCCCATGGTTTAATCACAGAGGGCTGGTCGAGCTGACCTTGGTGACTGATGCGGGGGCTGATTGGTCCTCTCCAACAACTCAATGGGTGTATCACGGGAAGGGGTTAGAAGCCCGCACCCAGGGATACATGTATTGGGGATTGTAATAGCACTAACCTGACTTAGTTGTATTGTTAGGTGGCTAATAAATAATCTGGACTTGCACATCATGTAGGATCATATAAACTATGAATTGTGATTGCATATGCATGCATGATTGATGTTATTTGCTCACGAGCTCATTGGGGCTCACACTCTGCTATACAATATTTTTCTTAGATGATTTTGCAGATCGATGCCACTGTGGCATGGAGACTTATCTCGAGGAGGATAGTCCTGGTTGTTACGATGATGTTGGTGTGGACCCCGATGGAGGTCATACTGATCCTGCATACTTTCTCGGTGGTCATTGATGAAGATCGTTGAGGAGTACTTCTGATGCTTTTTGTTTTGGGAACTCCTTTTTGTTCTTGCTAAGAGTTCATCCCCGTTCTGACTGTGGTCCTGTTGTAGTTTTTTACTTTCTTTTCTTTTTGGGGTTGAGTATGCTCACCCTGTATATATTTATGTATGTAGTTCTGTTCTTGTCAGCTTTGTCTTTATGTTTGTGGGTTGGTGGGAAATGTACAAACCTTTTTGTGTATATATTATCATCATTTCCCTGTATCACTATGCTTCCTTTATTTATTGAAATTGTAGTTTTACTGTAGCACTCGGATCTTACTTATGGTAATGAGATGAATGTGGTTCCGTGAATGTAAGCACTGCTTCTAGATCCGTGGGATTTAGCGGATTGCCGTTATGCAATTCGGGTCACCTACCCAATCCTCCTAGGGGGTGGTTTGGGGTGTGATAGCATTGGTTCACCTTCGAGAAGACCAAAGGGATTTACCGAGAGCATCTCTTCAATAGGAAGATTCTGGTTGAGAGAGATGTCACAGTGGAGGAGCTACCAGCCTACATGGTGGGGGCTAGATTTGAGAGACTGCAATGGACCAACCTGGTTGTCCAGCCAGACTTCTATTATCTCACGCTGGTCAGGGAGTTTTATGCAAATTTGGTCCTGACCAAGGAGGAAGATGATGAGTACAAGCTGACTTCCTATGTGAAGGGAGTCATCATTGGCTTCACTGCAACAAAGTTAGGGATTCTTCTCAGTGTCTCTTCAGAGGGTGAGCATGTATACTATCCTCCAGGCAGTCATCTAGACCAGTATCTTCCTCCGGATGAGAGGCGACAATTGTTTAAGATCTTCTCCAATGAGAGACTCGAAGAGAATGAAGATCTTTCCAAATTCCCTCCTTCACAATGTATCTTGATCTTTATAGCCAGGACAAATTTAGCTCCTTCCAAGGCTCATAGCACTCTTCCCCCCTTGATGTCTATGATTCTGTCCCACTCTCTGTATACTGGTCGGCCTATCTATTTGCCCCACATGGTCATGCAGCACATGGCCCACGTGGTGATGAATCCTGCTCGCAACAACACCTTACCCTATGGTCGCCTGCTTACTAGGATTTTCTTATTCCTTGGGGTTGATCTTGACCATGAACCCAAGGGAACATGCATAGAGGGACCTATTGGATTTAATGCACTGCAGAAAATGAACTTATATTATGATTATGATAGTGTAGGCAAGTAGGTGCATTACGGGGGTGGCAGAGGTGGCAGGGAGGAGGATGAGGAGGATAGTGATGATCTGGAGTTTATGGGCTCAGGGCCTTCTGCAGCAGGTACTTCTAGTGCACTCGGGGGAGGCAGCGACATTATGATGGCCATTCGGCGATTGACCTTGAGAATGGCGGATGGATTTGACGACGTAAAGAAGCAATTCTTCGACCAGGCTTAGAGGGCATCGAGCGAGAGGTGAAAGATCTCAGTGCTTTCCTGGGTCACGGTGGTAGAGGTGGTGCACATGCCTAGCTCGGTTCTCCTCCAGCAGTTTTTTACAGTCATACTCAACTCTTGTTGATCCAGTCCTTGATGGATCTTTGTGGAACTCTTTATTTTGCTCTTTTCCTCTAGTTTTCCCTTTTCTCCTCTTTCCTTCCCTTTTTTCTGATCAGATGGTTGGGTAAACGTTTGCGAACTTTCTAAATTGTGGTGGATAAATGTAATCTTAATTCTAGATGAAACAAATCAGATGTTTTGAATTGGCACAGGTGAAATCTTATGGTTTTGGTTCAGAAGGGGCAAAATCATGTCTAGGCAGGAACCTAGAACAATTGGGAAATTATATATATATACATATCTATATATGCTGCTTAATTCCTATGGTTTAGATCATTGTGGCTTGTTATGGGTTGATTATGTTTAATCCATTATTGCGGTGAATAATAGCATATATTTACCCATCTAATATCTACTTAGGACCCAACCAAGCAAGTACACAATTATATCCAATAGCCTATGTTGCAAGCTCTAAGTTCCATGTTGCCTATTATTCCTTTAGGTTCCAGTTTTCATTCCAATCAGTCTACTTCCTAAGTCTACACACAATCCTTTTATGTTCTTGAGATTTTTAATTTAGAACCTATTTGTGGAGAGTAAATCAAGTGGTTACGTTCGGACTGTAGTCAATGCAGAGCATCATCGCTCTGATACCACTCTATCACGCCCCTATCCTGATGTAAGATATTTTGCCACATAGGGGTATGACTGGGACAATTACACATCATCCCAACACCTACCAGGATCGCAGATATAGTGTTCTGAGCCACAGTCCACTCTATCATCACGTCTTGACAACAGAAAGGAACGTATAAAAGGAATAAACGGTTCCAGATACAGAGTTAGCGGAAGAGAAATTAAATTAAATCATGTGAAATTATAGAGCATCGGTTCCCTAATGATAACACATATTACAATTCTAATCATAAGTAACCAATCATTACTCTCCCTATAACTAAACATACAGTTTATACATAAATGTGGGGATGAAGATAAAAAATTTAAATAATAAACAATCGCCACGAGGACACCAATCTTGGGTGTACATCTACATCCAAATCACAGCCACCGGCTCCACTTAATTCGCATCCAACGGTGCTCATCCAAGTAGTACCTCTTACATAATCAACTAAAAAGGGTCGCGCAACGGGGTTAGCTATACTAGCTAGTGAGGGAGTAAAGGGGAATGCACATACACCATACAATCAATATCAATCAAGATGATGCATGTTAATGTTAGATTCATTTTTCACCTAACACATAATTTTATCGGTCAAGTATATGCTACTGCGATAACTCAGGAAACACTGAGGGTCACTTATCCTATCGCCCCAGTGAGACCTCAATTATCACAAAGAGACCTGCGCCGATAGAAGCCATCATGACCACCCAATGGCAAACCCCGATAGCCATCACTACCCCTGCCCTGGCCTCTCCCACCTCCACAGACCGTAGGTGCTCAGACTATCCAACACATAAACCCCTATTGGCAAGGGTCGTAGCATAAGGGAACAAGCATCCTAGCCACAAATATACTATATGCAGGTCCTATCGTCCCGAGAGGTATTCCGGGTGCATCAACGTCCCATTCCATCTAGACCCGGGTACCAGCACGACACGGCACATACAGTTCAAGATGACATACAGTAATTTTCATAATTAAATAAACTGGGGTTTCGATACCGGCACACCCGGTATCATAGCCCGATACAATGGTGAGCATTATACTATCACATTCTCAACAATTCACATTTGAATAAAATGCAATGCGCACCATGCTTATAAGTATATCAGAGCATGCTTAATATTAACAATTATATAATAATCAAACCCAACAAAGTCACCCAGAACTCACTCACCTAACACGGGCATCGCCGTGTGTGGTTGACATAAATCTCACCTAGCCTTCCCGCTCTCCATCGAGTTAGGTAGCCTAGGAATAACAAAACAATCATTAAAGCATGTATAGGTGGGTCCCATGCTAGGCCCATAAGGTTAAACCAAGTTTCAACCAAGACAGCATGAGCGGACTCACGGGCAGTCTCAGCAGAGGTGAATCCACCCCTGACTCCGTTCAGGCCAAAAGGTAAAAGCAGGGCGAGCAGACCCACGAGCGAAACTTCTTACTTGAGTCTAGTGGTTGATCCGTTTGACACCTGAGACAATCATAAAAGGGAGTGGATCCACGGGCGGATGTGCTTCTTGGGTCTGCCCCTGCATCCGTTTGATTTCCTGAGACAGACCCGAGAGCAACAGGCTTCAGGCAGAGGCAAACAGAGTGAATCTGTGCCTTCGTTCGCTCAGGCCAACACATAGGGTTTATACTGGGCAAACTGACGGGTGGTACCACGATGATGGATCCGGTCGTTCGTCCGTCGGCAGTCTCTTCTGAGATTGCAGAGGGATTTTGCTCCAGCTTGAAGCTTGGAGCTCCTCATGCTCTCAGGAATGAGGGGGAGGTGTCTAAGCCTTCCTAGGGTCACTAGGTCATAAGCTCACCTCAAGGATCCAAGATCCTACAAGGTTTGGGTCTCACATTGGTCCAAAGGTTGGGTTTTAAGGTTCAAACCAAGGATTTATTGGCCATGGCTGCAATTGCAGCACTTAGAGGCCTAGGTCAAGATCCATCAGAGCTCCCAACTAGGGCCGAGCTTCACCTTGAGTCCCAATGTAACCCTAGGTTAGCCCTAGCTCAAGAAACCATCAAAATTAAAGAGAAATGAGAGAGAGCTAGGTTTGGGGAGCTTATCTTGGTGAGCTTCCTTTTTCCAGCCACTCTCTCCATCTCTTCTCCTCCTCTTTCTCTTCTCCCTTGGGTCCGGCCAGCTTGGGAGGAGGTATGGGGCAGCCAGGCTCCTTGCCATGGCTTCCATCCTCTTGCCTTCCCGTCCTATTCCCTTCTACTTCTCCTTCTTCTTCCTTCCTCTTCCTCCTTCTCTTTTCTCTTGTCTCTTCTCCTCCACGGTTTATGGGGGAGGGGGAGAGATAAGTGAATGAGAGGGGGTTTCTTAGTTTTAAGGGGGGTAGAGGGTCCTTAGGGTGTGTTTGGATTAGGTATCCCCAATCACATAGTGGCCCTAGGTCTTTAAATGGGTTTTAGTTAGGTCTTAGGTTTTGTTTGGCCTTAGCCATACCCATTAGGTCCATTAGGTCACATTTGGGGTGCACCCTAAGTCCATAGGACTTAATTGTCCTCTAGGGTCTGTTTGGTTTAGGCTAGGGTGTATAAAACCCATTATTTACCTAAGTTAAGCCTTGTGGGCCCACTTTCATGGCCCAGTTAACCAATCAATGGTGAGGGCAAGGGTCCATATGGTCCAAAGGTTCAATTAGGGTGTCCAGGACACAGGGGTGTGGTCCCACAAAAAAATAATCCAAAAAGGCTGATGACAACACGGGTAGATCCTCGAGCTGATTCAGCAAGAGTGAGTCCGTTCGTAACTCCGATGCTGCTGTCATGGCCCAAATTTCAAGGAAAGTTACAGGGCTTTGGCCCATACTTCCAGGTCTTCAAGGGGATTCTCATTATAGTATTTCCAGTTCAAGGTCAACAGTGTTGACCAAGGCCATAAGGCATTACCCTTTGGGTAAGGTCTAAATTGCCCCAGGGATAAGGGGATGTCTGGGGTGCGAGTGTAACAAGTTCAGTGGGAAGTGATTGGGAAAGCTATTGGGGATATTTGGATTGACATGAGGGGCTCAGGGAAAACCATTGGACGTTACACCTTTGTTATGTGACTCATTGCCCCGGCGACGCGTCGTATTTGTGATCAACGCAGTCATGAGTGCATTACATACTAAAGATTAACACTACTCATTATGAGGGGTCGAGAGTGTTAGATCGAGTGTAAGTGGATCGTTTGGGGTATTTCGAGACTTTTGAGAGTGATGTACTATGTTGGCTAGATGGAAGTTTGATATAGTACTCATACCTTGTACCATCTTGACAGGTTGCACACCCCATTACCTGTATGGAGGATAACGGCAGAATGAGAGAAACTTGAATGCATAATTAAAATTATGCACCCTGTGTGGGCGAGTGAGAGATATAAATGTAAATGGGCTAGGCCCAATTAGTGCGCCCATGAGGGTCTGGCCGCGTGAGACCCGAGCTCTGGAGGGGTCAGTCACTTAAGTGACCACCCCTCCCCTTTTCTATTTAGTCTAGACCTCTAGTGGAAGTCGACCAAGTAAGAGGGGCGCCCAGGGTTTTATCTATAAATAAGTATTAGGCCTAGACCTTAACATAATTAATTTCATATCTTTTGAGAAGTCGTCTCTCTCCCTCTCTTTCAAGTTCTGTGTTAACCTAGGGTTTCCATCGTTGCCTAGGGTTTTGTGGTGTGGAGTTCTTTGTGGAGAAACCTTTCGAGATTGTTCGTGGTCATGACCTGCTCATAACTGTAAGCCGCATTTGATCATCCCTTCCTCTGCCATTCCATTCGGTTCAGGTAATCCCCACATCTCTGTGATTAATGGAATGCCAATGTGCTAACATCCATATTGTTTTTGGTTTACTTGCCTTAATGCCCATGCATGAAATTATATTATGATGTGATTATGGGAATGGCATTCTAATAAAATAGATGGATTGTTTATGTATGTGATACATGGGGTTATGGGTGGATATGATGATTCTCTCTCTTTCTCTCTCTTTCTCTCTCTGCCCCAATTTTTTTTATAAACAAATGTACTCCACCCGATGGGCAGCCCAAATGGTGGGTTGGTTTCTCCATGCAGGGTTTCTTTATTATTATGAAAAAGAAAGTGTATAGAATTTTTCCTAGATTTCCATTGTAATTTTAGAGGAGCTAGGACTCCCAGGGCATGTTGATGGTGATCCACATGTGCCACTCAAAGCTTATGGAGATGCAAATCACCTACTTTGAAGACGTGATCGGGTGGAGGAGATGATCGAGGCGTGGCATCCATGGCATGATTGATGCACCCAAGTTATTAGTTTATTTTTATTAGGAGGGTTATTTAATTGCTTCTAATAAAAATGCCGTCATCCCATAATCACCTTTAATTAATGTTGATTAATTATGATTGTTTAAATCTATCCATGATATGTGAGAGTTGATTAATCCCTCTTTATTCATAATACATGTATGATATGGACTAGTCTTAATCGGTAGACATGTCATGGCCTCCTATTGATGATAAATGTAGAAGTATGTGACATGACCCTGCATATGCCGACAAGATAATGCCAAGACCTCTGTCACACATTTATCTATATTTACCTCTATCTAGATACATTAGGGTATGGATAATGAGAGGGCACTGCGACAGTGGGCCATCTTTCATGATTCCATGATTCTAACTAATGCAATAGGTAAGTACATGACTTGGGTGTATGTTAGCCGACAGGATCTGGACATGACACCCAGGTGGTCGAAAATATTGGAAGCCCATGAGGCGGACAGCTTAGTCCACACTACCACGGTGTGTATAATGACTCTCGATAGGGTAAGTTATGCATGCAAGGGTTGTAGATATCCAATTCATCTTTTGGGTTATGAGGGAAACCCAAATCATGAAAGACCATTGATGTGTGTGTGCTCAATTTATTAATTTCAATGGTTGTTAATTAGCATGTGATTTTTACTTGTACATGTGTAGATTATTTTACAATGGCTACCATTAATTCCAACCTGTTAACACTCATTTGCGAATACAAACTTAACGGTACAAACTATGTTGATTGGTACCAGAGCATTAAGTTGCTCCTGACATCTGAAGGACTGTACACAGTTGTAGATGAACAAGTTCCCCCTCAGCCCGACCCAAATGATTTTGAGGCAAATGAAGAGATGCAGGATTTCTTCATGAGGGATTCGAAGGCATCACTTTATATCCTAGGATCGTTGGAGAAATTAGTTCTGGACTTGGTCAAGGATATATGCACTGCTGGGGGTAAGATGGATAAGTTTGCTGAATTGTTCAACAGGCAATTGACACACGCCCATTCTGATGTGGTGAGTCAAATCCACAACACCAAGATGTCCCAAGGGACTCTAGTGATGGATCATGTAATGAAAATGATCAATCTGTTTGAAAAACTAGAATCCATGGGGACTGATTTCAGCCTGCGATACAAGATCGATGTGATCTTAGCGTCACTCACCCCTACCTATGCAACCTTTATGATGTCCTACAAGATGTCTGATAAGGAGATGGAGCTCACTGAGCTTGCTAATGCATTGGTAGAGGCGAAAGCATCCTTGAAAAAGGATAAGGCTGAGGTCAATGCAACTGAGCCAAAGCCTTCTTCAAGTGGGAAGAAGAAGAAAAAGGGAAGTAAGGGTAATACCCTGAAAACCAAGGGTGGGAAGTCTGGCAATAAAGGCAAGGGCAAATGCTTCTATTGCAAGAAGGAGGGTCATTGGAAAAGGAACTGTCGTGCTTACCTGACGACTTTGAAAGACAAGAAGCCGGATGAAATAGAGGCTAATAAAGAAGGTACATGTAATGTTTACGTTCTTTATGAGTCTAATTTATCTTTTGAACCGACCAATTCTTGGTTGGTGGATAGTGGTTCCACTGTTCACATTTGCAATGATTTGTAGGGGTTCAAGGAGACAAGGACCCTGGAAAGAAATGAGGTGCGTCTTCGGATGGGCATTGGAGCTGAAACCATGGTGATGGCTATGGGAAATTTTGTTTTGAATTTTGATTCTGCTAGTTTAGTTTTAAAGGATTGCTATTATGTACCCTCTTTTAAGAGGAAGATTATTTTAGTTTCAAAACTTGTTTTGGACGGATATAGTTTCTCTTTTAATTCTAAATTAATTATTTGTTTTAATAATTCCTTTGTGGCATCCGGATATATGCAAAGTGATTTGTATTTCTAGATTGCCCTATTAAAACAAATGTTGTTTCAAATGTTGATTTGAAACGGAAAGCAGCTCCAGTGAACTCAACATACCTGTGGCATCTAAGATTAGGTCACATTAACTTGGACCGAATCAGTAGATTGGTGAGATATGGTCTCTTAGAGAGTCTAAGGGTGGAACCATTCCTCAGATGTGAGTCACGCCTTCAGGGCAAAATGACCAAAATATCCTTTAGCAGTAAAGGTGCTAGAGCCACAGATCTGTTAGAGTTGATACAAACTGATGTGTGTGGACCCATGAACATACAAGCAAGGTATGGGTATGAGTACTTTATCACATTCACCGATGATTACTCTAGATATGGTTACATATACTTGATGCGTAGGAATTGGAAGCCTTGGATAAATTCAAAGAATTCCAAGCCGAGGTCGAAAGACAATTCGATAAACGCATCAAGTCCTTACGATCAGATCGTGGAGGGGAGTATCTATCTGATGAATTTAAAGAATATCTCATATCGCAAGGGATAGTTAGTCAACTAACTAATCCAGGCACACCACAACAAAATGGTGTATCCGAACGATGCAATTGAACCCTATTGAATATGGTCCAGACGATGCTCACTTATAGTGAGCTGCCTCTCTCTTTCTGGGGCTATGCTTTAGAGATGACAATTTATATCTTGAATAGGGTTCCATCTAAGTCTGTAGCCAATACACCTTTTGAGTTGTGGAAAGGGCGAAAGCCCAGTGTTCAACACCTTAGGGTATGGGGTTGCATAACACATGTGCGAAAGCAATAGACAGACAAGTTAGAATCCAGGACTTCAAGATGCTATTTCTTAGGCTACCCCAAAGGCATGATAGGCTATTATTTCTATGACCCGGTTGACCAAAAGGTCATTGTAAGTAAACATGTCACATTTCTGGAAGAAGAAATAATGATCCAGAGGTCCAAACCAGTAGTCATTAAGGAGCTATCAGATAGCTCAGAAATGTCACTTCCAGAAGTGAGACCAATTGATATACCCGTTGAAATACCAACACCTGAAGAACCTCGACGCAGCGGGAGGACTATTAGACCACCCACCAGGCTCACTCTTTTAACTGAAGAGGAAATAGTGGAAGAGTTCCACATGGTATCGGTTGAGTCAGATGATGATCCGATGACATACTCTAAGGCTCTAAAGGATGTTGATGCCACTAGGTGGCTGGAGGCAATGCACTCTGAAATCGATTCGTTGCATTCCAACAAGGTCTGGACTCTAGTCGATCCACCACTTGGCGTTAAATCGATTGGATGTAAATGGATCTTCAAGAGGAAGAAGGGGGCAGATGAAAAGGTTGAAAGTTCAAAGCGACACTAGTGACAAAGGGCTATACCTAGAAAGAGAGTATAGACTGAGGAAACCGTTTCACCAGTGGTGATGATGAAATCCATCAAGATTTTATTGGCTATCGCTGCACACATTGATTATGAGATCTAGTAGATGGATGTGTAGACTGAATTTCTAAATGGGTTCCTTCAAGAGGAAATCTACATGGAATAGCCAGAGGGGTTCTCTTCCTTGGAGGAAGAAAGAAAGGTGTGCAAGTTGCAGATGTCCATCTATGGACTGAAGCAGGCTTCCAGGAGATGGAACATCAAGTTTGATCAATCGATCAAATCATTTGGTTTTGATCAAAACATGGATGAACTATGCGTTTACAAGAAGGTCAGTGGGAGGGCAGTATGTTTTCTTATTTTATACGGAGATGACATATTGCTGATTGGTAATGATGTAGGTTTTCTTTCAATAGTAAAACAGTGGTTATCCACAACGTTTTCGATGAAAGACCTTGGTGAAGCTAGCTATATCCTTGGGATCAAACACGTGAGAGATCGCCAGAGAAGGATGCTAGGCTTGTCACAGGCTACCTATATAGACAAAGTCCTGGCCAGATTTAGCATGGAGAACTCCAAGAGGGGATGTGTTCCCTTCTGACATGGAGTCAGTCTTTCCAGATCTCAATGTCCTCAATCTCAGACAGATATTGAAGAGATGAAGAGGATCCCCTATGCCTCAGTAGTAGGGAGTCTTATGTACGCTATGTTGTGTACGAGGCCAGACATTTGCTATGTAGTAGGTATGGTAAGTCATTATCAATCTAACCCTACAAGCGAGCATTGGAGTGCTATCAAGAATATCCTTAAGTACCTTAGAAGAACTAAGGAATATTTCTTGGTTTTTGGATCTAATCAGTTGTCAGTATTGGGATACACAGATTCGGATTTCCAAATTGACAAGGATGACAGAAAATCCACGTCCAGGATGGTATATCTAACGGGTGGAGGTGCCATTGTGTGGCGGAGTGTAAAAAAGAAGTCTACAGCCGATTCCACTATCGAAGCAAAATACCTTGCAGCTTGTGATGCAGCAAAGGAAGGTGTTTGGCTGAGAAAATTCCTATCAGATTTGGAGGTAGTCCCTGACCTTGTCAAGGGCCCCATTCCCCTATTATGTGACAACAGAGGGGTCATTGCGCAAGCTAAGGAGCTTAGGGCTCATCAGAGGAACAAGCACATGCAGCGGAAGTATCACCTCATCAGAGAGATTATCCATTAAGGCGATGTGAGTATCTCCAAAGTGGACACAACTGAAAATGTGTCTGATGCCATGACAAAGGGTTTGTCTCCAGGAGTGTTTGAGAAACACATGGAGGGCATGGGTTTAAAATGTACGGGGAATTGGCTTTGATGTACAAGTGGGAGATTGTTGGACAAGTGTGTGTCCATCAAACCCACCTCGGTCTGGTTCAACCCGGTTCACCTTTGTATTGAACTTTTATACATTTTAATTTAATATTGTCACATGTGATATAAACTTTTTGAGCATTATGTGTCCGTAAGTTTTACTTAAAATGGTAGTCACGACTAGGGTTTGGGCTAGGCACACTTATCATATGGTCGTCGCATTGGGTATGCCTAGACATGTGATGTCAAGGTACGAATGTAAGTGCTCACATGTTTAATGTGTGCATTGGCGAAGAATCTACTTTGTCGATTCCCTCATGTATTACTGCCAGATGTAGGAAGGGATAGACATGTGTCACCGACACCCTATGCTTAAGGGAACCCTGTCACTGTAAAGTGTGATCGCATTCTTTGGTTCATCAATGACTAAGACTCAAGCGAGTCAAAGCTGGTGCTCTGGGAATGCAAGAACGCTTTGTGAGTGAAGGAGTTATCCAACATGGTCACCACTGCCCGATTGGGGAACACCAAGATTGAAACTATCTGTGTATGGTCAGATCAGAATCTGGATCCAGTGCCATTTTGGAAATGGTTTTGCAAAAATCTATTTTACATAAAATGATAGATTATATATAACTATTTGAACAAAGTGTTTTATCGAGTTTTGCGGGATCCGATCAGATGCACAGACGCTCTTATATGGACATGTACTATGGATTGGGGGTTGGCAGTACATGTGCACATGTCCTAGATTCCATAATGATGGTGTTGATTAGTGGAGTAGTTGTATATGATAAATTGTTATCACAATTTATCATATAGGGAGTTATTTAGAATTTGCTATTTTAATTGGTTCTTTATTTAATTAATGGATATGATGCTAATTGTAATTATCCATAGATATTAAATAAAGTAATTAATTAATACTTTCCCTATTAGATTCTACTTCTTCACCAAGCAAAGGACTCTGAGATAAATAGATAAAGCCAATCTGAGATAAACAGATAAAGCCAATCTGAGATAAACAGATAGAGCCAATCAGGAGAGAGAGTGTCAGACTCTCACAGGGATTTTTCCATCAGGGTTTTGGAAACCCATCTATAAATAGAACCCAAAACGCAGGAGGGAGGCAAGGCTTCCACGAATTTCACAGCCACCCCCTCCCACGCTTTTGGCTCTCCCTCTCTCTCTCTTGTTCTTTCTTCTTCTTGCTCTCTAATTTTGAGAGCTAGGGTTCCAGAAACCCAGATCTGGTTGGAGATATATTTGGATTGGCTTGGAGAACCTTGGTAGTGCCATTGGAGGTTCAGATCTGTTTGCTTGGAGTGCTTCTTGGAGGAAGAACCACTGTCTATTGGAGGAACAACACTTAAGGCTCACCAGGTTAGCAATTCTTGATTGATTCCTTCAGTTTTTAATTATTTAATATTTATAGGATGCAAAAGAAACTCGAATTGATTTATTTCCGCTACGCATTCGAGTATGGGATGGATTCCTCTTGCCATGTGATGGATTAGAGATGATTTTCTCTATCCCTATTGTGTTCAAAAATTGTATGGGACACAACAGGGAAGGAGAAACCCTAACAGGGATGCACCAGGGTTCCCATGGGCAACCATGGAAAACCCTAAAATTAAAATGGGGCACCCATGGGACACCATGGGGTAACCCAAGGCGTGCAATACCCTAATTGATTTATAATTGGTTTCCCTAGGGAGCCATGGTTTTATCCCGGGATCGTAGTTTTGCCTACAGACTGGCGAGGACATCTTCAGAAGGCTATCTCACTAAAAAATAGAGAAAAATGCAAAAATGGCAGAGTCTAGGAACCAAAAAAGGTAAGAAATATGAGGGGGGACACCCTTTATTTATAAATAGGAGCAGCCATGACCTCGGTACCGTGGAATCCTCCTTGGTGCCATGACCTCGGCGTCATGGATCAGCGGTGCCGCCCACTCCACGGTGCTGTGGAGACCCCACACGGCGTCATGGACCAAAAAAAAAAAATGATGGTGCATGTAAATAAAATAAAATAAAATAAGATACACTCATAGGTGTACACCCGTGTGCATAGGGACTCTGATTTCCAACACCATAAATTTCTTGGAAAATACCCACAAGCGTGATTTCCATTTTGAGGATTTTCGGAAGATTTTACCGTGATTAATCGCATTGATTTTTTTTTTTCCTTTGTGGTTTAACAAAGTGTTTGCAAGAAATAATAACCGCAAGCGAACGGATCAGTAATCCATCTTCTGACAAGTATGTAGGAGGACATCCTCGGGGTTTCTCCATCAAATTCAATCACTGGAGTGATACTCCAAGTGTGCTTGGATGCCATGTTAGGGGTTCTAGTCCTTCAATCAAAATTCCAGTCAGTCAAGGACAGGGTTTGACAATCTATCCATAGTACAATTCCAAAAGTGCCCTTGAAAAGTTGGAGGAGAGAGAGAGTGATGATGATGACTAGGACTCCACTCACAAATCAACACAATACCCATCATGTCCTTCAAAATAGTGGAGCCTTGTGTGAGAGGAGAGATTTTAGGAGAGAGGGAAGATAAAAAGAAAGATAAATAGAAAGAAAAAAATGAAATAAAATAAGATAGAATAAAGATGTGGAAGAGAGAGATCATAGGAGACCACGTGAAAGAGAAAAAGAATAGAGAAGTAAAAGGGGGTAAGGGTGGTGGAAAAATGAGGTGGCATAGAAAAAACAGAAAGAAATTAAAAATCAATAAAAAGAAAAAAACCAAAAGAGAAAATCATGGAGGGATTAGGAATTGGGAGCCTTGGGCTTATTAGAGGGAAAGGAAGGATTTTAGAAAGGGGGTGAGGTGGCATAAGAAAAAAAAAATATATATATATATATAAGAGAGAGAAAAAATCGTGGATAGGGAGAGAGAAAATAGGAAAGAGGGATGAGAGAGAGAGAGAGAAAATTTGTGAGAGATGGAATGGCGAGAGAGAGTACCTTTACTTTTTTCTTTTTTTTTTTATTTTCTCCTCTCCTATCTCTCTTACTATTTCTCCTAAAAATCATGGAGGGCATGTGGGCCTTCAAAAATCATGGAATCTTGTGGCAGTGTGGGTTCCCCCATGTGGGTAGCAGTTCTTCTCTCTCTTCATGATTGGAAAATTACCGAAATGGTCCTGTACTTGCAGTAGATCTCCACCATTGATTAGAAATACCTCTTTTGATGCCAAAAATATCCTTGGGAAGTGGCAGAACGGCTATGAGCTTGTATTACAGCTCATTTCTGACCCATTATCCTTTCTTGGGCTGAAAAGAATAATCAACTGCATGGAGGCCTAAACGGATGCATAACTGAACTCCGTCACGTCCATCTTTCTCAAAATTTAGCTCTGAACACAGCCATGCAAAAACATTGGGTAACTTTACGTGTAAATTTGGAGATGTAGGCCCCAATAGTCCAGAATAGCAATAACTAGCCCAAAAACCTGAAAAGCACAAGAAAGCACCGAGTAACTCTGTCCAATGTGGTAAAATGTATGCTTTATGCCCTAAGATTTTATACATAAATGTGCTCATCAGATTCCCCCACACTTGAACGTTACTTTTCCTCAAGTAAACAAAATGAAAAACTAACCTAGAATGCAATAAATCCTAACTCACTTTCGTAGGAATCACGGTTGCACTTAACATGTGCAACAAGCATTTAAACTCCTAGGTTACCCCTAGTGGACGAGTTTTGTCTCGTGGGTGTTTGCAGTGAATGTACACCCAAAATTCAACAAGAAAAAGAATGCTACAAATTTCAATCATGGCATAAGTAGGATAGTGCACATAATCCCAAAAAGTGCTCAACTAAAGATCAAGGAGCCAAAGGTTTCCCCACACTTGAATTTTATCACCCCACATCAATTCAAGTAATAAGCATGCATCAAGATCAAGGGATCTCCTCATATTTTCTGAACACTGCTCACCTTCAGGTAAACCACTCATAGCATCGATGGAACCAAAGACTTAGGCTTTGAGTATTTTTTACCATACTTTCTTTTTACACATTAAGGCAATAGCTTTTCTTTCACAACAATAAACTCTATTTCTACTCCACTACTGTTCTCTGAATGATATGGTGGAGCATACACCAGACACCCAAATACTTGGTAGCTTCGCTTTTTTGCATGTATCTATAAAGACTTTGAGACATTGATGCAAGAATTTTTTTTTAGGCAACAGTGCCCTGTCCAGTCCCAAGGAATTCCACTTTCCTTTCTGTTTCTCTTTTTTTTCTTTTCTTTTCTTTTCTTTTCTTTTTCATTCACTTTCATGCCTTGCCTTGCCACAAACAAATTGATCTCAACTACTAGCCAAAAGATCAAAGGATCCATAAAACACATAGAGGAATCTAGCCATCAAACGAAATAGTGCCCATATTTTCCAATTCAGTCCCTCTCACCAGATACATACCAACTACCATCCTTGAAAAGGAATTTTTTTTATTATTTCGAATGCTAGGGCACCTAATTCCCTCTCTCTCTCGCTTCACATTCAAAGAAACGTATGCACAAAACCCAAACCACCGCTACAATCAAAACTCACAGAATTCACCAATTAAGTCCAACACCACAACACCCCCCGCCAAACTTAATTCATGCAATGTCCTCAATGCATGTAGAAAAGAAGGAATAAGGACAAGGGAGGGGGTACATACTAGAAAATCTTGTCTTCAAGGTAAATAGGCTTATGGAGATCCATGACCTCTTCCTCAACTGGAGTAGGCATCTCAATGTATGGCTTCAAACGTTGGCCATTTACCTTAAATGTAGCACCTGTACTTGGATTGGCCACTTCAACAGCCCCATGAGGATAAACAATCTAAATAATATAGGGGCCATGCCATCTAGAGTGCAACTTACCTGGAAAGAGGTGCAAACGAAAATTTTACAATAAAACTTTCTGACTTACCTCAAAAGATATTCTCAAAATGTGCCTGTCATGGAAAGCCTTGGTTTTTGCCTTGTAAATCCGGATAATCTCATATGTCTCATTCCTAAGCTCTTCCAACTCAAATAGTTGGAGTTTCCTATGGGCACCTGCAGTGGGTAGGTTAAAGTTAAGATTGTTGATAGCCCAAAAGGCCTTGTGCTCAAGCTCAACAGGTAAGTGACACGCCTTTCCATACATCAGATGGTACAGAGATTGACCAAGATCGGTCTTAAAGGTGGTCCTATGGGCCCACAAAACATCTACCAATCTATTAGACCAATCCTTGCGGTTTGGGTTGATGGTTTTTTCAAGAATGTGTTTTATCTGCCTATTTGAAACCTCAACCTGGCCACTAGTCTGGGGATGTAGGGTGTGACCAACTTGTAAATGACACCATATTTTCTCATGAGGGCCTCAAAGGGCCAGTTGCAAAAGTGCTTGCCCCGATCGCTAATGACAGCACGGGGAGTACCAAAACGGGAGAAGATGTTCTTCTTTAGGAATTTCACAACCACCTTGTGGTCATTGGTCTTACAAGCAACTGCCTCAATCCATTTGGACATAAAGTCCACAACAAGTAATATGTATAGGTTACCAAAATAATTAGGGAACGGCCCCATGAAATATATGCCCCATACATCAAACACCTCAACCATCAGAATTGGGTTGAGGGGCATCATGTTCCTCTTGGTGAGACCCCCTAAAGATTGGCATGAAGGACACGCCTTGTAATAGGTAAAAGTGTCTTTAAAAAGAGTAGGCCAATAAAATTCACACTGTAAAATCTTGGCCACTGTCTTATTGGACCTAAAGTGGCCTCCACAAGCCTGATCATGGCAAAAAGATAAGATAGATTATTGCTCATGATCAGGAACACATCTCCAGATTACTTGATCCGAACAAGTCTTAAAAAGATAAGGATCATCCCAAAAGAAATATTTCACCTGTGAAAAGAAATGATTCTTATCTTGGGTAGACCAATGTGCAGGTGTCACACCCGTAACTAGATAATTGACAATATCAGCAAACCAAGGTTCACTAGACACTACCATCAGAAACTCATCAGGAAAGTTCTCGTTGATTGGAGAATTAATTGTCAAGGAATTAGGCAGCCGGGATAGATGGTCTGCAATCAAATTTTCACATCCTTTTTTTCCCTAATTTCAAGATCAAATTCCTACAATAAGAGGACCCACCTAATGAGGCGAGCCTTAGCATCTTTCTTTTGCATAAGATATTTGATAACTGTGTGATCAGTATAAACAATCACATGTGATCCTATCAAGTAGGGCCTAAACTTCTCTAAAGCAAATACAACAGCTAAAAATTCTTTCTTAGTGGTGGTATAATTAAGCTATGCATCATCAAGAGTGCTACTTGCATAATAAATCATATGGGGCAATCTGTTGATTCTTTGCCCAAAAACAGCTCCTATAGCAAAATCAGAGGCATTACACATAAGCTCAAATGGCACTGTCCAATTTAGAGCTTGAATAATGGGGGCTGAGATCAATGCTCTTTTCAATTGCTCAAAACTCTTACGACACTCAGAAGAGAAATCAAATGGACAGTCCTTTGCCAAAAGGGAAGTGAGAGGTCTAGCTATCTTGCTAAAATCCTTGATGAACCTTCTATAAAAACTTGCATGACCAAGAAAAGATCTAATGTCCTTCACACTCTTGGGTGGTGGAAGATTAACAATGAGGTCCACTTTAGATCTATCAACCTGAATCCCATCTTTGGACACAATGTGACCAAGAACTATGCCTTGCTTTACCATGAAGTGGCACTTCTCCCAATTCAAGACCAAGTTCTTTTCTATGCGTCTTTTAAGAACCAAAGAAAGGTGATGCAAGCAATAAGAAAAGGTAGAGCCATGAATAGAAAAGTCATCCATAAACACCTATAGGAAGTGCTCTACCATATCAGAAAAGATACTCATCATGCACCTTTGAAAAGTAGCAGGGGCATTGCAAAGCCCAAAAGGCATACACTGGTAAGCAAAGGTTCCATTAGGGCATGTGAATGTGGTCTTATGTTGGTCCTCCAAAGCAATAGGGATCTGATTATAGCCTGCATATCCATCAAGAAAATAATATTATTCATGGCCAGCTAGTCTCTCTAACATTTGATCGATAAAAGGTAAGAGGAAGTGGTCCTTCTAAGTTACCGCATTCAATTTCTTGTAGTCAATGTACACTCTCCATCCCGTTTGGATATGGGTTGGAATCAATTTATTATTGGCATTCTCAAGTACAGTGACTCCTCCTATCTTTGGCATAACCTGCACTAGACTCATCCATTCGCTACTAGAAATAGGATAAATTATGCCATGATCTAAGCACTTTAGGATCTCTTTCTTGATTGCCTCTTTCATGACAGGATTAGCCCTCATTTGGGGTTCCCTAGAAGGTTTGGGACTCTCCATCAGATGAATATGATGTTGAACAATGGAGGGGCTATTACCTTTGAGGTTTGACATGGTCCAACCTATGGCTTCCTTATGTTCTTTCAGAAGCTTAATCAACTCTTCTTCCTATATAGAAGTCAAATCAGAAATAATAATTACAGGGAGAGTGTCATCTTGCCCTAGGAAGGCATACTTGAGGTTGGAGGGCAATGCTTTCAACTCTAATGTGGGGGCTCAATAATAGAGGGTTTAGGAATGGAGATGGATAGGGGTCCAAAGGGTTTCAATGGTGGTTGGATGCTCCAGACCTCAGATAAGGTGGTATCATCAACACCTTCCAATTCCTACATACATTCCTGAAATCCCGAATCAAAATCAATCTTAAAGAAAGTGTCAACATCATCGGGAAATCCCTGAAGCATATGTACCTCTTCATCACTATTAGGCTGCTTGCCCAACCTAAATACATTAAAGTCCATAGAAGTATTGCCAAAAGATAGCTTCATGAGACCATTCCTGCAATTGATCAAAGCATTACTGGTACCAAGGAAAGGTCTACCCAAAATAATTGGGATTTGGTCCTTAAAATTGGCAGTAGGTTGGGTATCTAAGACAATAAAATCTACAGGAAAGATAAATCCCCCAACCTTTAACAGGACATCCTCAATCATCCCCTTAGGACCTTTAACTGACCTATTTGCAAGTTGAAGAGTAATTCTGGTCGATTTCAGCTCTCCCAATCCCAACTATTGGTAGACATGAAAGGGTAACAGGTTCACACTTGCACCAAGGTCCAATAAAGCATGATCAATAGTGGTGTTGCCTATAGTGCAAGAGATGGTGGGGCTTCCAGGGTCCTTATGCTTGGCTACTATTGGCTGTGCGATAAGAGAACTGATATTAGCAGCCAAGAATGCCTTTTTGGGCACATTGGTGGTCCGCTTTTAGGTGCATAAGTCTTTGAGGACTTTAGCATAAGCGAGGACCTGGGCTATGGCATCCAGTAAAGGAATATTTACCTGAACTTGCTTAAAAACATTCAATATTTTTTCCACAGAAGGAGACTTCTTGCTAACCAACCTATTTAGGAATGGGGCAGGTGGGGTATGAACTCTCTCAGGGGTGGTCCTTTTCACTTCCTCAACAGAAATCATCTTTGGTTTTCTCAACCAAATCATCTGGAATATCTTCAGGTTCATCAGACGAACGAGGAACAGAAGGTACTACAATGGCCTCTTCAGAAGGGGGAGAGTCAATAGGAGTATGAGATGGTAAAGATTGAGGTGTATTAACCTGTTGATACTCATGGCCACTCCTTAAAGCATATACAACATTTACCTGGCTAGAGGGCTCTTGATGCTGTTGGCCTTGTGCAACATTGAGTGGAGGAGCTTGGATACCTTGCTGAATACAAACCTGATGCCTAGAATTTGGCTCCGATTGGCTAGGTAACTTCCCTATTTTTCTCTCATGCAGGATTATGACAAGCTGGGTGAGTTGTTTCTCCATATTATTGTGGCTTGTCATGAGAAGGGCTATCTTGTTTTTCATCTCACTCATTCTTGTTGCTTCTCCTGTATTGATAAATCCTGGGGGTGGCTGATAAGGTGCAAGGAGAGGAGGCCAAGAAGCATTCAATGGAGGTCCTAGATGAGGATGAGGGGGAAGGGGGTGAGGAGACATACCTGTTTTTTATGGTGCATAGTTGGGCCTTTGGAGACCAAGTTGGCCTTGATTATGAAAGTTGGAAGGGCCTGCTTGATTCCCTTGATTCCAGGAGAAATTGGGGTGATTTCTCCATCCTGGATTGTAAGTGTTGCTGTAAGGATTATTTTGGTAGAGAGCACTCACATTCTCAGTGTTGAAATTATCCACAAAGGTGTTGGGGCATTTCTCCATAAGATGTCCAGGTGTATGGTACCAACTGCATATTGACACATGGTTGACCTAGTTAACTGGCATAGGCTCTTTAATGATTAGGGACTCCAATCTTTTGATGAGGCTATCAAGTTTGGCCTTTTTGGTTGGAACACCCTCAATGAGATACCCCTTAGTGGTCCTTTCAGCCTTTTGGAAAGATTCCCACTCCCGAGTCTTTTCATCCAAGTTGGTCAAGAATGTTCAGGCCTCATTCTCATCAGAAAAAGAGGTAAAGCCTATAGGACACATAGATTCTAAAAGCTACTTGGTTTGAAAGTCTATATCCTCATAAATAATTTTGCAAAGCTGCCACAAATCAATACCATAGTGCGGGCATTCTAGAAGGAGGTCCTTGAATCTCTCCATGAACTTAGAGAATGGCTCATGTGGTTTCTGCCTGAACTGGAGGATGTCACCCTTGAGCTTATTGGTCTTGTGAAGAGGAAAAAATTTTCTCAAAAAGACAATGGTGAACTCATCCCATCTAGATATGGAATTAGTTGGCAATCCATAGAGCCACTTCTTGGCCTAGTCCTTCTGGGCAAAGTTTATAAACCTCAGCCTAACAGCATCATCAGTTAAATTTTGAATCTTAGTTAGAACACAGACCTCCTCAAATTCTCTAAGGAGAAGATAGGCATCCTCATTAGCCATCCCATGGAAGTGGGGTAGCATACTAATGAAGTGGGTCTTGAGTTCATAGTTATTCACTGTAGCAGCTGGTAGATTGATGCAAGAAGGTTGTGCAGCCCTAGCAGGGTAAAACCTATCCTTAAGAGTCTTGGGTTGTTGGTCACCCATGGTCAAAGGTGGGGTCAAAGGTGATAGAGAAGATGGTCTTCTAATAAGACGATTACTCGAATCACGGGTCCACACTGTAGCCACCTAAATAGATATGAAGTCTCCTTTAGAAAAATTAAAGAAAAATAAAAGACTAGAAAAAATCACCATAAGAGGGATTCCAAAGTAGATAGTGCATTTGTCCCTCAAGAATCGAAATAGTGGTTCCAAAGCTGTATGGTTGTCATATAGGTTGACAACAAGGGAACCCGTATAGTCCTCACGAGCCACCTACGGGCGACTTCTAGTGGATTCTGATGTAGAGTGGAGGACTACTATATGTTTCTGTTTCCAATAGCACTCACTATGTCGCTTTCCTATTGTCAAAGTTGGTCACTTCCAAAGATAAGTCACATGCCAATCCACCTAACCAAATCAAGATGTAACATCATAGGTAACTTAATCCTATGAGGGACACCAAAAGAGGTATGGTTTGGGCATATGAAGGACTTTAGATTGGGCGCACAGTCTTTGAAACAAAAGAGAAACAAGATGAGATTTTCAAAAACTTTTTTTTTTTTTCAGAAAAAGAAGAGAAGAGAAGAAACTAAAACACTTCGAACTACTTAAAAATCAGAAAAATAAAGTGGTCAATAATCTCCCTGGCAATGGTGCCAAAAACTTGTTTACAAGAAATAATAACCGCAAGCGTACGGATCAGTCGTAGCTACGGGTCGAACCCAGGGAGATGTACGCCACTCTATTTTACTCACTTAAAAACAATGCAAAGTAAACCAAATTAAAGTGTTAAATTAAACTAATTAAACTAACAAAAATTAACGCATCCTAGCTCACAAGCATCTAGCGAATTGAATTGGCGTCCTAACACATAGCATTTAACCTATCCAAACTAATGCAAATTTGAAGGAATAAATTGCAGCCACACATCACAACCACATAAAAAAAACCCAAAAGAAAGAGATTAGAGAGGGAGAATGAGACTAAGAGATTAGAGATGTAAAACCCGAAGGGGCTTGAGCCGGATTGAAATTGTTTGCTTCTCACACTTCAAATGGCGCTACCAAATATGAATTAATTAAGCCTTGCATGAATGTAGTTGAAGAAGCTTGAACACTTAAATAATCCTTGCATGGCTTCCTCTTCCAAATCTTCTAAATCTTATCACTAGAATTAGAAGCCTAGACTAGAAAGCTTTAAAACTAAACTAGAATTAAATAATTACAACCATATTGAAGACATAAAATTAAAGCATGACTCAAAAGCATTACAACCATGAAATTGAAATCATAAAATCAAACTAGAACTTAGAAAGCCAACAACTAGAAGAAGAGAAGAAGAAATTTCACTAATGAATTGAACAACTTTACAAGAGAATGCTAAGGGGTATTTAAAGGGGGAAGGAGAGAAGAAGAGATAAGAGAAGAGAGGGAGGCTTCCAATGATTTTGGGGCTCTCTCTCTCTCTAAAAATTGTGGAGAACGGAGTAGGGTGGAGAGAATCTTCCCCAAAAATTTGATTCTCTTCCCCCTTTCCCTTTACAATAAGGCTTGATCCCAAAGAAAAAAATAAAAAAATAGAAACTAAAAGAGATAAGAATCCTAGTTACATAAACCTTCTATTTTTTAAAAAGTAACCTTCTAATTCTAAACTTGTGCTTCCTTATCTTTGTAAGTGTCTTCTCCAAGCACTGAGATCAAGGCATCTTTGACTTTTCAACCTTCCAAGGATAAGAGCATCTTTTTCAAAAGAAATCTATCCATAGTACAATTCCAAAAGTGCCCTTGGAAAATTGGAGGAGAGAGAGAGTGATGATGATGACTAGGAGTCCTCTCACAAATCAACACAATACCCATCATGTCCTTCAAAATCGTGGGGCCTTGTGTGAGAGGAGAGAGTTTAGGAGAGAGGGAAGAAAAAAAGAAAGAGACAAATAAAAAAAAATAATGAAATAAAATAAGATAGAATAAAGATATGGAAGAGAGAGATAATAGGAGACCACGTGAAAGAGAAAAATAATAGAGAAGTAACAGGGGGGTAAGGGTGGTGGAAAAATGAGGGGCATAGAAAAAAAAGAAAGAAATTAAAAATCAATAAAGAGAAAATCATGGAGGGATCAGGAGATGGCAGCCATGGGCATATTAGAGGGAAAGGAAGGATTTTAGAAAGGGGGTGAGGTGGCATAAGAAAAAACAAACAATATATAAGAGAGAAAAAATCGTGGATAGGGAGAAAGAAAATAGGAAAGAGTGATGAGAGAGAGAGAAAATACGTGAGAGATGGAATGGTGAGAGAGAGTATCTTTACTATTTTTTTTTTTCTTTTCTCCTCTTCTATCTCTCCTACTATTTCTCCTTCTAAAAGTCGTGGAGGGCATGTGGGCCTTCAAAAATCATGGAATCTTGTGGCAGTGTGGGTCCCCCCATGTGGGTAGCAGTTCTTCTCTCTCTTAAAGATTGGAAAATTGTCAAAACGGTCCTATACTTGCAGTAGATCTCCACCATTGATTAGAAATACCTCCTTTGATGCCAAAAATATCCTTGGGAAGTGGCAGAACGGCTATGGGCTTGCATTACAGCTCATTTCTGACCCATTATCCTTTCTTGGGCTGAAAAGAATAATCAACTGCATGGAGGCCAAAACGGATGCGTAACTGAATTCCATCACGTCCTTTTTGCTCAAAATTTAGCTCTGAACACAGCCATGTAAAAATACTGGGCAGCTTTACGTGTAAATTTGGAGATGTAGCCCTCGTTAGTCCAGACTAGAAATAACTAGCCCAAAAAACTGAAAAGCACAAGAAAGCACCGAGTAACTCTGTCCAATATGGTAAAATGTATGCTTTATGCCCTAAGATTTCACACATAAATGTGCTCATCATGAAGGATTTTAGACGCCCTTTGGATTCCTTTGAGGTTTATCGAAAGATTTCATCACATGGCTTTTCACAACTCTGCCGCCCTTGAGCAAAGCGTCAGCAGTACAGGCTCTTAGTGACAAAACCAGTTAGTCTTTTGTCTTTACCCTTCAATTGCAGGCACAGGCCTCGGCCAAAGAGGGGCAAACTGTAGACATTGAAATTTTGCCACCACCTCTGGCGATGATGACAACAGGACGTAGACAATGGACCTAAGCTAGTGTTTTAGGGTTTTGCTTTGATTTTTTAACCAAAAGATACCTGCTGCAGTATTCGATGACCTCACCGTGATTTGTGTGCCAAAAGTTACCCGATTTGGTATTTGACGGCTTTGCTTTGATTTGCTCGCCTAAACATGCCTAAGATGGTGTTTAAGGGTTTTACCTTGATTTACGTGCCTAAAAATGCCTGAGTTGATATTTTAGGGTTTTGCCTCGATTTATGTAAGATGCCTGGTTTGGTATCCGATGTCCTTGTCTTGATTTGCGTACCTAAAAATGCCTAAGTTGGGGTTTTAGGGGTTTGCCTCAATTTATGCACCAAAAGATACCCGATGTGGTATCCAATGGCCTTGCCTCGATTTGTGTGCTAAAATATACCCGATTTAGTATCTAACATTTTACCTTGATTTACGTGCCAAAATATACCCGGTTTGGTCACTAATGGCCTCACCTCGATTTGCATGCCTAAAAATGCCTAAAATGGTGTTTTAGAGTCTCATCTCGATTTGCATGCCAAAAGATGCCCGATGTGGTATTCAATGGCCTCGCCTAGATTTATGTGTTAAAAGATACCCAGTTTTGTATCTGATGGCTTTGCATCGATTCACGTGCCTAAAAATGCCTAAGTTGATGTTTTAGGGTTTAGTCGATTTGCTCGCCAAAAGATAACTAGGGTGGTATCCGATGATGGCCTTGCCTAGATTTGTGAACCTATAAATGCTTGGGTAGGTATTTTAATTCGCATGCCTAAAAATACCTAAGCTGGGGTTTCGCCTTGGTTCATGTGCTTAGAAATACCTAAATTGGTATTGGGCCTTGCCTCGATTTGCTGGCCTTTGGAGTTCAAGACAACAATAACCCTACTACGACATTAATCAACATAAAAAAATGCATAAAAAAAGATAGGGTAAGTGAGCTTACTGCCTATGACTACCCCCAAAGAGCATTGTAGATGTGTCGAGAAGTGTCCCTTAGTGTCGCCCCGGATGGGTACCAGCCCGCCTGATCGTCCACATCGGTTGTACCCAATAGAGGACCATGTGAAGACTGGCGAGGATGCCTTTAGAAGGCTATCATAGAGAAAAATGAAAAAATGGCAAGAGTCTGGGAACAAAAAAGGTAAGAAATATGAGGGGGGGGACCCACTTTATTTATAAACAGGGGCAGCCGTGACCACGACGGCACCGTGGAATCCTCCACAGCACCGGGTAAAATCCTCCACGGTGCCATGGAGCAACAGTGTCGTGGAGACCCCACATGATGTCATGGACCAAAAAAAAAATAAGATGATGGTGCATGTAAATAAAAATAAATAAAAAATAAGATATACTCACAGGTGTATACCCACGTGCAAAGGGACTTCGATTTCCGACACCACAAATTTCTGGGTAAATACCCACAAGCGTGATTTCCCTTTCGAGGATTTTTAGAATATTTTACCATGATTAATCGCATTGAAGTTTTTTTTTTCCTTTGTGGTTTAATGAAGGATTTTAGATGCCCATTGGATTCCTTTGAGGTTTATCGAAAGATTTCATCACATGGCTTTTCGCAACTATGCCGCCCTTGAGCAACGCGTCAGCAGTACATGCTCTTGGTGACAAAACTAGTTAGTCTTTTGTCTTTACCCTTCGGTTGTTGGCACAGGCCTCGACCAAAGAGGGGCAAACTATAGACACTGAAATTTTGCCATCACCTCTAGCGATAATGACAATGGGACACAGACAATGGACATCACACCATTTCCCCCCCTTTAAGATCAAGAAAATAGGGCCCATGGGCCTAGACACACCCCTAACATCAAAAAGCCATTTGAGGCTCAAAAAGTAGGAGGGAGGGGAACACACTATCAACGGCGCCATGGACAGTGCCCCACGGCCCTGTGGAGGCCTCCCATGACAGTATGGCAAGAAACCACACCACCGTGGGGGGCTACGACGTCAGCAGGCTGATGTCATTCAAGGCGCAGCGGAGGACCTACCCGGTGCCGTGGGTGTGGGACACCCCCTATAAATAGGAGTGTCCCCCTCTCCCCTTTTCATGCACTTTTAGGGTAGGGAGTCCCTCCTAGCCAATTCCTAACCTCTTTTTCTCCCGATTCCCACTCTTGCGAGCGACCGTTTAAGTGAGATTCCAAAGTGTGGGAAGATCCATCGATTACCCATTCAAGAAGGAGCGATCTCGTCCCCTCCAACTCGTTATCCCATCTGTGTATGGATAACGAAATATTCCATCTCAATCGTTATTTTGTCCGTTTATAGATAACAAAAAAAAAACACATCCAAAAGAGCTGTTACCTTGTTTGAAGAAGCCGGTGTTGGTCCATTTGTCCATCTCCCCCTGAGCCAAGGGATCATCAAGATCTGAGGAATACCTGTATAGAGGTACAATTACTGCATTTTTGTTATTACAATGTAGTCTCTCGTGTTTTTCCATTTTTAATGTACATAGTGTAAATATGAGTATAATGCATATTATATAGCCCCCATGTCATAGAGAGAATATTCATCGTTCCAGCATCTATAATGAAAAGACAGGTTTTTGTCGGGCAAAATGGGTTCCTAACACCTTCCCATGCTTGTAACATGACCCCTTACCAGAATCTCTGACCAGACCACATGGAATCTTGTAGCCCGTTTTCATTCATAACGGATAGGGCTACAGCCATTGGGTCCTAGGCCCTAATCCTAGGTGGCGACTCCTCATTTTTCTGATATTTTCATGAAGCATGATCCCAAACCTATAATGACGTGTCAAAATGATACCCCCATAATTAGTGACCAATGATGCGTCGCCATAAGGCTGAGGAAACATCATCACCGGGGATCGCGGTACTTACACATTTGTACCTATCCCCTCCTTGCAAGATAGTTGATGTGTATAGACATTGCTCAATTCAGTCTATTATCCTTGTCAACGATACTCTATGTCAAGTGATGCCTAGGTTGCATGATCTTTCTTAGCTTGTTTTGTTTGCATACTTTAGGGTAGTTATACATTCCTTAGGTTATTCATGCATATTCATTTATATTCTCTCATGTTAGACAAGACTCCATAGCATTGCATGCATAGCATTGAGGTGTGTGAGTCTGGCAACCTGTCATGACTGTTGGATAGTCCAAATAGCCTCTGCAGATGTACTTTGATATAAAAACATCTCTCATGTCAGTGATTATGAGGTTCTATGTTAGGTTTGCAATATGCCTGGTAGGGTTGTACAGCATATGTTCTTGGGGGTGAGGAGATTATGATTATTAAATAATCATAACCAGGGCACCATGGCACCATTAAAGCCAAACATTCTAGGAGGGCCCAAATCACCCATCTGTCGACTACCCACAAATGTGTGCCTAAAATGCCTCAAATGGTGTGTTAGGGGTTTGCCTCGATTTGCATGCCTAAAAATGCATGATTCAGTATTTTAGAGTTTCACTTTGATTTGTGTGCCAAAAGATACCCAATTTGGTATTTGACGGTTTTGCCGCGATTTGCATGCCAAAATGCCTACGATGGTGTTTTGGGGTTTTGCCTCGATTTGCATGCCTACAAAAATGCTTGAGTCAGAATTTTAGGGTTTTGCCCCCATTTATGTGCCAAAAGATACCCAATTTTTTATCCAATGGCCTTGTCTCGATTTGCCTACCTAAAAATGCACGAGTCAGTATTTTAGGGTTTTGCCTTGATTTGTGTGCCAAAAGATACTTGGGTTGTTAACCTACAACTTTGCCTCGAATCGCATGCCTAAAATGCCTAAGATGGTGTTTTAGGGTTTTGTCTCGATTTACGTGCCTATAAATACATGAGATGATATTATAAGGGTTTTGTCTCGATTTGCATGGCAAAAGATACTCGATTTGGTATCTGATGGCTTTGCCTCTATTTGCATGCCTAAAAATGCCTAAGATGATGTTTTAGGGTTTTGCCTCGATTTACTTGCCTTAAAATGCTTGAGTCAATATTTTAGGGTTTTGCCTCGATTTATGTGCCAAAAGATACCTGTATTGGTATCTGATGGCCTTGTCTCGATTTGCGTAGCTAAAAATGCTTAAGTTGGTCTTTTAAGGTTTTGCCTCGATTTGTGCACTAAAAGATACTAGGTTTAGTATCTGATAGTTTTGCCTCAATTTGCGTGCTTAAAAATGCTCGAGTCGATATTTTTGGGTTTTGCCTCAATTTGCATGCTAAAAGATACCCGATTTGGTATCCGATGGCCTTGTCTCGATTTGCGTACATCAAAATGCCTAAGTTGGTGTTTTAGGGTTTCGCCTTGATTTGTGCACCAAAAGATACCTGGTGTGGTATCCGATGGACTCGCCTCGATTTGTGCACCAAAAGATACCCAGTTTGGTACCTAACGACTTTGCTTCGTTTGCGTGCCTAAAAAACCCCTAAGATGGTGTTTCAGGGTTTTGCCTCGATTTGCATGCCTAAAAATGGCTGAGTCAGTATTTGTGGCTTTCACCTCAATTTGTACGCCAAAAGATACCCAGTTTGGTATATGATGGCCTAAGTTGGTGTTTTAGGGTTTTGCCTCGATTTATGTGCCAAAAATACCCGATCGATTCGATGGCTCGCCTTGATTTACGTATCGATGGCTTTACCTCGATTTGCATGCCTAAAAAGCCTAAGATGGTGTTTTAAGGTATGCTTAGGTCAGTCTTTTAGGGTTTTGCCTCGATTTGCATGCCAAAAGATACCCAGTTTGGTATCCAATGGCCTTGTCTCGATTTGCATACCTAAAAATCCCTAAGGCGGTGTTTTAGGGGTTTACCTCGATTTGCATGCCAAAAGATACCCAATGCGGTATCCAATAGCCTCGCCTAGATTTGTGTGCCAAAAGATACCCAGGTTAGTATCTGGTGACTTTACCTCGATTTACGTGCCAAAAGATACCCGATTTTGTTACCGATGGCCTCACCTCGATTTGCATTCTATAAATGCCTAAAATGGTGTTTCAGAGTTTCACCTCGATTTGTGTGCTAAAAGATGCCTATTGTGGTATTTGATGGCCTCACCTCGATTTACGCACCAAAAGATACCCGGTTTGGTACCTGACGGCTTTGCATCGATTTGTGTGCCCAAAAATGCCTAATTTGTGTTTTAGGGTTTAGCCTCGATTTGCTTGCCAAAAGATTACTAGGGTGGTATCCGATGGACTTGCCTAGATTTGCGTACCTAAAAATACTTGGGTTAGTATTTTAATTTGCATGCCTAGAAATACCTAAGCTGGGGTTTATCCTTGGTTCGTGTGCCTAGAAATGCCTAAATTGGTGTATTAGGGCCTTGCCTCGATTTACGGGCCTTAGGAGTTCACGACAATAAATAATAGCCCTACTACGACATTCATCAACATAAAAAAATGCATAATAAAAGATAGGGTAAGTGTGCCTACTGCTTGTGATTGCCCCTAGAGGGCGCAACAGATGTGTTGAGAAGTGTCCCTCATCGTCGCCCCGAATGGGTACCAGCCAGCTTGATCTTCCGCATCGATCATACCCAATAGAGGACCATATGAAGACTGGCGAGGATGTCTTCGGAAGACTATCTCACTCAAAAATAGAGAAAATTGCAAAAATGGCAGAGTCTAGGAACCAAAAAAGGTAAGAAATATGAGGGAGGACCCCCTTTATTTATAAAGAGGAGCAGCCGTGACCACGGCACAGGGGAAAATCCTCCACGGTGCCGTGAACCATGTGCCATGGTACAGCGGTGCCGCCCACTCCACGATGCCGTGGAGACCCCACACGGCGCCGTGTACCAAAAAAAATAAGATGATGGTGCATGTAAATAAAATAAATGAAATGAAACAAAATAAGATACACTCACAGGTGTATACCCGCGTGTATAGGGACTCCAATTTCTGACACCACAAATTTCCGTGTAAATACCCACTAGCGTTATTTCCCTTTTGAAGATTTTTGGAAGATTTTACCATGATTAATCACATTGATTTTTTTTTCCTTTGTGGTTTAACGAAGGATTTTAGACGCCCGTTGGATTCCTTTGAGGTTTATCGAAAGATTTCATCACATAGCTTTTCGCAACTTTGCCACCCTTGAGCAAAGCGTCAGTAGTACACCTATTAGTCTTTCGTCTTTACCCTTCGGTTGCTGGCACAGGCCTCGGCCAAAGAGGGGCAAACTGTAGACACTGAATTTGCCACCACCTCTGGCGATGATGACAACGAGACACAGATAATGGACGTCAAACCATTTCCCCCCCCCCCACTTTAAGACCAAGAAAACAAGGCCCATGGGCTCAGACACACCCCAAACATCAAAAAAGCCCATTTGAGGCTCAAAAAGTAGGAGGAGGGGGACCACATTATCAACGGCTCCATGGACAGTGCCCCACGGCCCTATGGAGGCCTCCCACGATAGTATGGCAAAAAACCACGTCGCCAAGGGGGCCCGCGACGTCAGCAGGCTGATGTCATCAACGGCGCCGTGGAGGACCTACCCGGTGTCTTGGGTGTGGGACACCCACTATAAATAGGAGGGTCCCCCTCCCCTCATTTCATGCACTTTTACGGTAGGAAGTCCCTCCAAGCCAATTCCTAACCTCTTTTTGTCCCGATTCCCGCTCTTGCGAATGCTCGTTTAAGTGAGATTCCAAAGTGTGGGAAGATCCATCGATTACCCATTCAAGAAAGGAGCGATCTCGTCCCCACCAAGTCGTTATCCCGACTGTGTACAAATAACGAATATTCCTTCTCAACCGTTATTCTGTCCGTTTACAGATAACAAAAAAAAAAACACATCTAAAAGAGCCGTTAACTTGTTCAAAGAAGCCGGTGTTGGTCCATTCATCCGTCTGCCCCTGAGCCAGGGGATCATCAAGATCTGAGGAATACCTGTGAGAGCTACAAATACTACATTTTTATTGTTACAATGTAGGCTCTCGTGTTTTCACGTTTTCAATGTACGTAGTGTAAATATGAGTATAATGCATATTATATAGCCCACCTGTCATAGAGAGAATATTTGTTGTTCCAGCATCTATAACGGAAAGACTGGTTTTTGCCAGGCAAGATGGGTACCTAACACCTTCCCATGCTTGTAACCTGACCCCTTACCCGAATCTCTGACCAGACCACACGGAATCTTTGAGCCCGTTTCCGTTCATAATGGATAGGGCTACACCCATTGGGTCTTAGGCCCTAATCCTAGGTGGCAACTCCTCATTTTTCTTATATTTTCATGCAACATGATCCCAACCCTATAATGACTTGTCAAAAGGATACCCCCATAATTAGCGACCAATGATGCGTCGCCATAAGGCCGAGGAAACCTCGTCACTGGGGACCGCGGTACTTACACATGTGTGCCAATCCCCTCCTTGCAAGATAGTTGATGTGTATGCACATTGATCAATTCGGTCTATTATCCTCGTCAATAATACTCTATGTCAAGTGATGCCTAGGTTGCATGATCTTTCTCAGCTTGTTTTGGTTGCATACTCTAGGGTAGTTATGCATTCTGTAGGTCATTCATGCATATTCATTCATATTCTCTCATGTTAGACAAGACTCTATAGCATTGCATGCATAGCATTGAGATGTGTGAGTCTGGCAACCTATCATGACTATTGGACAGTCCAAATAGCCTCTGTAGGTGTACTTTGATATAAAAACATCTCTCATGTCAGTGGTTATGAGGTTCTATGCTTAGTTTGCAATATGCATGGTTGGGTTGTACAGGCTATGTTCTTGGGGTGAGGAGATTATGATTAAAAAATAATCATAACAAGGGCACCATGGCACCATTAAAGCCAAACATTCCAGGAGGGCCCAAATCACCCATCTGTCGACTACCCACAGATCTGTGCCTAAAATGCATCGGATGGTGTTTTAGAGGTTCGCCTCAATTTACGTGCCTAAAAATGCCTGATTCAATATTTTAGGGTTTCACCTTAATTTGTGTGCCAAAAGATACCCAGTTTGGTATTTGATGGCTTTACCTCGATTTACGTGTCAAAATGCCTAAGATGGTGTTTTGGGGTTTTGCCTCGATTTGCATGCCTAAAAAAATGCTTTAAGTCGGTATTTTAGGGTTTTGCATCGATTTGTGTGCCAAAAGATATCCGGTTTGGTATCCGATGGCCTTGTCTCGATTTGCCTGCTTAAAAATGCATGAGTCACTATTTTAGGGTTTCACCTTGATTTGTGCGCCAAAAGATAGGGTAAGTGTGCTTACCCTGGATCGCCTTGAGAGCGCAAGCAAATGTGTCAAGATGTGTCCTCGGCGTCACCCGGATGGGTACCAGCCCGCTAGATCATCCGCATCGGTCGTACCCATAGAAGACCATGTGAAGACTAGCGAGGACGTTTTTGGAAGGCTCTCTCACTCAAAAATAGAGAAAAATGCAAAAATGGCAGAGTCCGGGAACCAAAAAGGTAAGAAATATGAGGGGGACCCCTTTAATTATAAATAGGAGCAGCCGTGACCAGCGGCGTGGAATGCTCCACGGCACCGGGAAAATCCTACACCGTGCCGTGCCCCTGGTGCCTTGGAGCAGCGGTGCCGCCGATCACGGTGCCGTGGAGACCCACACGGTGCCGTGGACCAAAAAAAAGATGATGGTGCATGTAAATAAAATAAAATAAGATGGCGTTTTAGGGTTTCATCTTGATTTGCATGGCTAAAAATACATGAGACGATATTGTAAAGGTTTTGCCTCAATTTATGTGCCTAAAAATGCCTAAGATGGTGTTTTAAGGTTTTGCCTCAATTTGCTTGCCTAAAAATGCTTGAGTCGATATTTTAGGGTTTTGCCTCGATTTATGCGCCAAAAGATACCCACTTTAGTATCTGATAGCCTTGTCTCGATTTGCATACCTAAAAAAATGTTTTAGTTGGTGTTTTAGGGTTTCCCCTCGATTTATGCCCCAAAAGATCTAAGTTCGTTATCTAACGGCTTTGACTCGATTTGCATGCCTAAAAATGGCTAAGTTAGTATTTTTGGGTTTTACCTCGATTTACGTGCCAAAAGATACCTGGTATGGTATCCTATAGCCTTGTCTCGATTTGCATACCTAAAAATACCTAAGTTGGTGTATTAGGGTTTCACCACGGTTTGTGTGCCAAAAGATACCTGGTGTGCCTCATCGATTTGGGCCCCAAAAGATCCCCTCCTCATTTGGCGGCTTCTAGCGTAGGGGTGCCTAAAAACCTTTTAAGCTGTTTTATAGTTATGCTTAGCTTGCATGCCTAAAAAGTGCGAATTGGTATTTTAGGCTTCACCTCGATTTGTACGACAAAAGATACCCGGTTTGGTATCCGATGGCCTTTTCTCGATTTGCATACCCAAAATGCCTAAGCTAGTGTTTTCGAGTTTCGCTACGATTTGTGCGCCAAAAGATACCCGATTGAGAATCTAACAACTTTGCCTCGATTTGCATGCCTAAAAATGCCAAAGATGGTGTTTTAGGGTTTTGCCTTTATTTACGTGTCTAAAAATGCTCGAGTTAGTATTTTAGGGTTTTGCCTCGACTTATGCGCTAAAAGATACCCAATTTGGTATCCGATGGGCTTATCTCGATTTGCATGCCTAAAAATGCCTAAGTTGGTGTTTAAGGGGTTTGGCTCGATTTGCACGCCAAAAGATACTCGATGTGGTATCCGATGGCCTCACCTCAATTTGTGCACCAAAAGATACCCGATTCAAGTATCTCACAACTTTACCTCGATTTACATGCCAAAAGATACCCGGCTTGGTCACCGATGGACTCGCCTCGATTTATGCACCAAAAGATACTTGGTTTCGTATTTGGACGTTCGTCAATTCGCGTGCTGAAAATGCCTAAGTTAGTGTTTTAGGGTTTAGCCTCGATTTGCTCACCAAAATAATCATCTGGGTCGTATCCGATGGCCTAGCCTAGATTTGCGTACCTAAAAATGCTTGGGTCGGTATTTTAATTCACATGCCTAGAAATACCTAAGCGGGGATTTTGCCTTGGTTCATGTGCCTAGAAATGCCTAAATTGGTGTATTAGGGCCTTGGCTCGATTTTCCTTAGGAGTTCATGACAATAATTAATAACCCTACTACGACATTTATCAACATAAAAAATGCATAATAAAAGATAGGGTAAGTGTGCTCACATGTGATGCCCCAAGGGAGCACGGATGTGTCAAGAAGTGTCCTCTGCGTCGCCCTAGATGGGTACTAGCCCGCCCGACCATCCGCATCGGTCGTACCCAATGGAGGACCATCTCAAGCGGCGAGGCGTCTTGAAAGGCTATCTCACTCAAAAATAGAGAAAATTGCAAAAATGGTGGAGTCGGGAACCAAAAAGGTAAGAAATATGAGTGGGGACCCCCTTTATTTATAAATAGGAGCGATCGTGACCATGGCGCCAAGGAATCCACCACAATGCACCGGGAAAAATCCTACAAGGGTCTTTGTGACCCGGCACCGTGGAGCGGTGGTGCCGCCCACTCCACGGTGCCGTGGAGACCCTCACGGCGTCATGGACCAAAAAAAAAAAAAGATGATGGTGCAAGTAAGTAAAATAAAATAAATAAAATAAGATACACTCACATTTACCCACATGCATAGAGACTACGATTTTCGACACCACAAATATTTGGGTAAATACTCACAAGCGTGATTTCCTTTCGAGGATTTTCGCGAAAGATTTTACCATGATTAATTGCATTGATTTTTTTTTCCTTTGTAGTTTAACGAATAATTTTGACGCCGTTGGATTCCTTCGAGGTTTATCGAAAGATTTCATCACATGGCTTTTCGTAACTCGTCGCCCTTGAGCAAAGCGTCCAACGAGTACATGCTCTTGGTGACAAAACCAATTAGTCTTTTGTCTTTACCCTTCGATTCTTGGCACAGGCCTCGGGCAAAGAGGGGTAAATCAGAGACATTGAAATTTTGCCACCACCTCTAGCGATGATGACAATAGGACACGGGCAGTGGACGTCACACCATTTTCCCCCACCCTTTAAGTCCTAGAAAGCGGGCTCATGGACCCGGACACACCCCAAACATCAAAAAGCCCATTTGAGGCTCAAAAAGTAGGAGGAGGGGACCACACTGTCCACGACAATGCCCCACAGCCCTTTGGAGGCCTCCAACGATAGTATGGCAAAAAACCACGCCGCCATGGGGGGCTGTGACGTTAGTAGGCTAACGTCATCCACGACGCCATGGAGGACCTACTCCGTGTCATGGGTGTGGGACACCCCCAATAAATACGAGGGTCCCCCTCCCCTCATTTCACGGATTTTTAGGGTAGGGAGTCCCTCCTGGCCAGTTCCTAACCTCTTTTTGTCATGATTCCAGCTCTTGCGAGCGCCCATTTAAGTGAGATTCCAAAGTGTGGGAAGATCCATTGATTTCCCATTCAAGAAAGGAGCGATCTCGTCCCCACCATGTCGTTATCCCGTCTATGTACGGATAACAAAATATTCCTTTTCAACCGTTATTCTGTCCGTTTACAGATAACAAAAAAATAACACATCCAAAAGAGCCATTACCTTGTTCGAAGAAGCCGGTGTTGGTTCATTCTTCCGTCTCCCCCTGAGCCAGGGATCATCAAGATTTGAGGAATACCCATATAGAGGTATAATTACTACATTTTTATTGTTACAATGTAGTCTCTCGTGTTTCCCCCTTTTCAATGTACATAGTATAAATATGAGTATAATGCATATTATATAGCCCCCAAGTCATAGAGAGAATATTCGTCGTTCCAGCATCTATAACGGAAAGACCGGTTTTTAGTGGGGCAAGATGGTTACCTAACACCTTCCCATGCTTTTAACCTAACCCCTTTACTCGAATCTCTGACCAGACCACATGGAACCTTATAGCCCTTTTCTGTTCATAATGGATAGGGTTACAGCCATTGGGTCCTAGGCCCTAATCCTAGGTGGCGACTCCTCATTTTTCTGATATTTTCATGAAGCATGATCCCAACCCTATAATGACGTGTCAAAATGATACCCCCATAATTAGCGACCAATGATGCGTCACCATAAGGCTGAGGAAACCTCATCACCGGGGACCGTGGTACTTACACATGTGTGCCTATCCCCTCCTTGCAAGATAGTTGATGTGTATGGACATTGCTCAATTCAGTCTATTAGCCTTGTCAATGATACTCTATGTCAAGTGATGCTTAGGTTGCATGATCTTTCTTAGCTTGTTTTGGTTGCATACTTTAGGGTAGTTATGCATTCCATAGGTCATTAATGCATATTCATTCATATTCTCTCATGTTAGATAAGACTCCATAGCATTGCATGCATAGCATTGAGGTGTGTGAGTCTGGCAACCTGTAATGACTATTGGACAGTCCAAGTAGCCATTGCAGATGTACTTTGATATAAAAACATCTCTCAAGTCAGTGGTTATGAGGTTCTATGTTTGGTTTGCAATATGCCTGGCAGGGTTGTACAAGCTATGTTTTTGGGGTAAGGAGATTATGATTAAAAAATAATCATAACAAGGGCACCATGGCACCATTATAGCCAAACATTCGAGGAGGGATCAAATCACAATCTGTCGACTATCCACAGATGTGTGCCTAAAATGCCTCGGATGGTGTTTTAGGGATTTGACTCGATTTGTCTGCTTAAAAATGGCTGATTCAGTATATTAGGGTTTTACCTCGATTTGTATGCCAAAAGATACCAGATTTGGTATCTAACGGCTTTGCCTCGATTTATGTGCCAAAATGCCTAATATGAAGTTTTGAGTTTTTGCCTCGATTTGCATGCCTTAAAAATGTTTAAGTTGGGTTTTGCCTCGATTTGTGTGCCAAAAGATACCCGGTTTGGTATCTGATGGCCTTGTCTCGATTTGCCTACCAAAAAATGCATGAGTCAATGTTTTAGGGTTTTATCTCAATTTGTGTGCCTAAAAATACCTGAGATGTTATTGTTAGGGTTTTGCATCGATTTGTATGCCAAAAGATACTCGATTTGGTATTTTACGGCTTCGCCTCGATTTGCATGCCTAAAAATGCCTAAGATGGTATTTTAGTGTTTCACATCGATTTGCTTGCCTAAAAATGCCTGTGTCGATATTTTACGATTTCACCTCGATTTATGTGCCAAAAGATACCCGCTTTGGTATCTGATGGTCTTGTCTCAATTTGTGTACCTAAAAAATGCTTCACTTGGTGTTTTGGGTTTCCCCTCGATTTATGAGCAAAAAGATTCTAGGTTCGGTATCTGACAGCTTTGCCTCAATTTGTGTGCCCAAAATGCCTGTCGGTATTTTTATATTTTACCTCAATTTATGTGCCAAAAGATACCCGGTTGGGTATCCGATGACCTTGTCTCGATTTGCATACCTAAAAATACCTAAGTTGGTGTTTTAGGGTTTTGCCTTGATTTATGTGTCAAAAGATACCCGGTTTGATATCCAATGGCCTCGCCTCGATTTGTGTGCCAAAAGGTACCCGGTTCAATACCTAATGGCTTTGCTTCGTTTGTGTGCCTAAAAAACCCCTAAGATGGTGTCTTAGGCTTTCGCCTCAATTTGTGTGCCTAAAAATGCCTGAGTCGGTATTTTTTGCTCTCACCTCGATGTGTGTGCCAAAAGATACCCCAATTTGGTATCCAATGGCCTTTTTTCAATTTGCGTACCAAAAATGCCTAAGCTGGTGTTTTAGGGTTTTGCTCTCCGATTTATGCGCCAAAAGATACCCATTGCGGTATTCGATGGCCTTGCCTTGATTTACGCCAAAAGAGCCCATTGAGGCTCAAAATAGGAGGAGGGGGACCTTCCACAATGCCGTGGACAATGCTTGGAGGCCCCCTATGCAAAATGCCTAAGATTGTGTTTTAGGATTTTGCTCGTCATCCACGTGTCTAAAAAGGACCTACTCGTGTATTTTAGGATTTTAAGGATTTCATTTGCATGAAAAGATACCCAATTTGGTATCTAACGGTTTTGTCATTGCTTTGCGTGCCTAAAAATGCCTAAGTTGGAGTTTTAGGGTTTAGACTCGATCTGCATTCGCTAAAATATAACTAGGGTGGTATCCGCTATGGGCTTGCCTAGATTTTTGTACCTAAAAATGCTTGGGTTGGTATTTTAATTCGCATGCCTAGAAATACCTAAAGCTGGTTTCGCCTTGGTTCATGTGCCTAGAAATGCCTAAATTGGTGTATTAGGGCCTTGCCTCGATTTATAGGCCTTAGGAGTTCATGACAATAATTAATAACCTTACTACGACATATATCAACATAAAAAACGCATAATATAAGATAGGGTAAGTGTGCTTACACTTTGTGACCTACCCCGGAGGGCTAGCAAGATGTGTCAAGAAGTGTTACCTAACCATCTACCCGGATGGAGTACCACCCACCTGATCGCCCATAGGTCGTACCCAATAGATGACCATGTGGGTCCTAGGCGAGGAATCCTAGGTGGCGACTCCTCATTCAAAAATAGATATTTTGCATGAAGCATGATCCCAACCCTATAATGACGTGTCAAATATGATACCCCATAATTTAGCGAACAATGATGCGTCACCATAAGGCTGATGGAAACCTCATCAGGGACCGAAAATGGTACTTACAAATGTGTGCCTATCACCTCCTAGTGCAAGATAGTTGATGTGTATGGACATTGCTCCCCATGTAATAGCCTTGAGAATGATACTCTATGTCAAGTGATGCTTAGGTTGCATGATCTTTCTTAGCTTGTTTTGGTTGCATACTTTAGGGTAGTTATGCATTCCATAGGTCATTAATGCATATTCATTCATATTCTCTCATGTTAGATAAGACTCCATAGCATTGCGTGCATAGCATTGAGGTGTGTTAGTATGGCAACCTGTAATGACTATTGGACAGTCCAAATTGCCACTTGCAGATGTACTTTGATATAAAAACATCTCTCAAGTCGGTGGTTATGAAGTTCTATGTTTGGTTTGCAATATGCCTGGTAGGGTTGTACAGGCTATGTTCTTGGTGTGAGGAGATTATGATTAAAAAATAATCATAACCAAGGCACCATGGCACTAATAAAGCAAAACATTCCAGGAGGGTCCAAATCACCCATCTGTCGACTACCCATAGATGTGTGCCTAAAATGCCTAAGATGGTGTTTTAGGGTTTCACTCGATTTTTGTGCCAAAAGATATGGTATCCGATTAGGCCTTGTCTCGATTTGTATGCCTAAAAAATGCTTAAGTTGGTGTTTAGGGTTTTACTCGATTTATGCACCAAAAGCTACTAGGTTCGAAGTTTCGATGGATTTGCCTCGATTTACGTGTCTAAAAATACGGTCGGTATTTTTAGGTTTTGCCTCGATTTATGTGCCAAGAGATATCCTGTTTGATATCCGATGGCCTTGTCTCGATTTGCGTACCTAAAAATACCTAAGTTGGTGTTTTAGGGTTTCACCTCGATTTGTGTGCCAAAAGATACCCGGTGTGGTATACGATGGCCTCGCCTCAATTTGTGCGCCAAAAGATACTCTGTTCAATATCTGACGGCTTTACCTCAATTTGCATGCCAAAAGATACCCGGTTTGGTCACCGATTGCCTCGCCTCTATTTGCATGCCTAAAAATGCCTAAAATGGTGGTTAGAGTTCCACCTCAATTTATGAGCCAAAAGATGTCCGGTGTTGTATCCAAAGGCCTCGCCTCGATTTACGAACTAACAGATACCTAGTTTGGTATCTTACGGTTTTGCATCGATTCGCGTGCCAAAATGCCTAAGGTAGTGTTTTAGGGTTTAGTCTCGATATATGTGCCTAATAATTCCTGAGTCGGTATTTTAGGGTTTTATCCCGATTTGTCGGCCAAAAGATACCCGATATAGTATCCGATGGCCTTGTCTCGATTTGCATACCAAAAAATGCCTAAGTTGGTGTTTTAGGGTTTTCCTCGATTTGCATGCCAAAAGATACCCGATGTGGTATTTGATGGTCTTACCTCGATTTATGCACCAAAAGATTCCCGATTCAGTATCTGACGGCTTTACCTCAATTTATGTGCCAAAAGATACCCGATTTTGTCACCGATGGCCTTGGCTCGATTTGCTTGCCTAAAAATGCCTAAAATGGTGTTTTAGAGTTTTACCTCGATTTGTGCACCAAAAGATGCCCGGTGTGGTATCCAACAAGCCTCGATTTATGTGCCAAAAGATACCTTGTTTGGTATTTGATGGCTTTGCGTCAATTCGCGTGCCTAAAATGCCTAAGTTGGTGTTTTAGGGTGTAGCCTCGATTTGCTTGCCAAAAGATAACTAGGGTGGTATCTTAAAAAAGCTTGGGTCGGTATTTTAATTCGCATGCCCAGAAATACCTAAGCTAGGGTTTCGCCTTGGTTCGTGTGCCTAGAAATGCGTAAATTGGTGTATTAGGGCCTTGCCTCGATTTACAGGCCTTAGGAGTTCATGGAAATAATTAATAACCCTACTACGACATTTATCAATATAAAAAAATGCATAATAAAAGAAAGGGCAAGTATGCTTACCGCATGTGACTGCCCCTAAAGGGTGTAGCGAGATGTGTCGAGAAGTGTCCCTCGTCGCCCGGATGGGTACCAGCCCGCCCGATCATCCACATCGGTCGTACCCAATAGAGGACCATGTGAAGACTAGCGAGGACGTCTTTGGAAGGCTATCTCATTCACAAATAGAGAAAAATGCAAAAATGGCAGAGTCTAGGAACCAAAAAAGGTAAGAAATATGAGGGGGGACCCCCTTTATTTATAAATAGGAGCAGCTGTGACCACGGCACCGGGGAAAATCCTCCACGGTGCCGTGGAACAGCGGTGCCACCCACTCCACAGTGCCATGGAGACCCCACACGGCGTTGTGGACCAAACAAAAAAAGATGCTGGTGCTTGTAATTAAAATGAAATAAAAAATAAAATAATATAAAATAAATAAAATGAAATAAAATAAGATACACTCATAGGTGTATAACCGCATGCATAGGGACTCCGATTTCCGAAACCACAAATTTTTGGGTAAATACCCACAAGCGTGATTTCCCTTTCGAGGATTTTCGGAAGATTTTAGACGCCCGTTGGATTCCTTTGAGGTTTATCGAAAGATTTCATCACATGGCTTTTCGCAACTCTGCTGCCCTTGAGCAAAGCGTCAGCAGTACATGCTCCTGGTGACAAAACCAATTAGTCTATTGTCTTTACCCTTTGGTTGCTGGCACAGGCCTCGGCCAAAGAGGGGCAAACTATAGATACTGAAATTTTGCCACCACCTCTGGCGATGATGACAACGGGACACAGACAATGGACGTCACACCATTTCCCCCTCTTAAGACCAAGAAAACAGGGTCCATGGGCCCAGATACACCCTAAACATAAAAAATGCCCATTTGAGGTTCAAAAAGTAGGAGGATGGGGACCACACTATCCACGGCGCCGTGGACAGTGCCCCACAGCCCTGTGGAGGCCTTCCACGACAGTATGGCAAAAAACCATGCCGTCGTGGGGGGTTACTATCACACCCCCAAACCACCCCTAGGAGGATTTAGGCAAGTGACTTGGATATGCTACGACATCCACCAATCCCCAAGGATCAAGAAGCAGTACTTACACGTCACAAACCATATAATGAGGGAAAAAGATAATTAAAGGTTATCAGAGTGCAACGGAAGATCGAACTACCTACAGATGATTTATATCACTGATAATAAGATCCCAAATACCTATGTTATACCATATACATATCCATTTATGTTCAATAAGTACATTATCTTGATAATTACACTTATTGAAAGAGAGAAAGCTTAAATAATAACAAAGTCATAAGCTAAGCAACAAGATGAGGATGATCTATAACTCCATCGACAACATCATCGTTTATTGGCAAACCGGTACCTGCAAAATCAGCTAAAAGAGAATATACAAGAGTGTGCGCTCCACCGAGCCCGTGAGTAAAACATATCATCATGCATGCATATGCTATCACAACCATATGATCCTATATGATGTGCAGTTCAGTTATTTATTAGCCACCTAACATTACAACTAAGGCAGGTTAGTGCTACTACAATCCCCAATACATGTATCCTAGGTGCGAGCTTTTAACCCCTTCCCGCGATAAACCCTTTGAGTTGTCAAAGAGGACCAGTTAGCTCCCGCATGCATACCCTGGGTCAGTACGACCAGCCCTCTGTGATTATCCTGTGAGTTAACCGTCCTTTTTTTCTTCCTTTATTTTCTCTTTTTTTTTTCTTTTCTTCTTTTTGGTTTATAGCCATAATTCACCTTTTCAGTGTCATAATATTCTTTTTTTTTTTTTTTTTCTCATATGTATATATGGTCGCTCTCATAGGCACCCAACACCTTAACCCCTGTTGGTAAGGGTGCGTAGCACGGGTGATGAAACTCTAACCCCATGTCTATATGGCATCGTTTGAGTCGGGTGGTGTCAACCGCATCCCATTCTATGGGATACCACATGCCTCATTTCCAAGCCAACTATGGCATCTAGTCTAGCAATCCCAATCAGCATGGAAATATTCAAATAGAGTTGATCAACAGTTACACAGTATTGCATTGTATTTATAAGACTTGAATTAAACATGAATCATAGTATTAATATTTATGTAAATTAGATTCTGCATATTATTCATGTTACACGTACATACACGATGACATTTCACTAACCTTGGTCTGATCCTACTGGTTTAGTTGTTTGTTCAGTTTCGGCCGGTACCTGGTAGTGCACGCCGAGCGCGAAGTCAAATCCTATAGTATAAATCACAATTGTGTCATTTAATAGTCCAAATTGTTTTTGGATGTCCTAGTGTTGATCTAGGCCCAGTGGTATGACTCGGTACTTGTATAGTATCACTTGGAATTCTCTGGGCCTTGCACTGAGCTTTAGGCCTAAGTCCCAGTACATCATCTGGAGAACGTGGTCTAGGGTCAAAATGGTAACTCACCACTGTAGTACATGATTCTAGGTCACGATAGTCTTACAACACAGTTCCCAGGTCAGCAATGATGCAAGACTAACACAGACAGGGTTTCAAAGCCCTATGGGGCCCACTTGGGTACCCAAAGTGTTCATAATTATGGACAGATGTGAGGCGGGATATTTTGGTCATTTACCACCTCCTTACACTGTTTACAGTCCACATGTGGAGGTCCCAAACTCAGATCTGCAATATCAGCCATTTTAATTCTCTGGGTGATGTGTGCATCGCCCAAAGCCTGTTTAGAACGTGAACAGGCTCCAATTCCAAGGTTTTGCACCATAGGCAGTGCCTTGATCGACCCTACATGCATGTTAGGTCATGGTGGACCTCATGGGGTGTGGTTTACAGTGGTCCATATAGATCTTAAGCTGGTCCCACCACTTGGCTGCCAGGAGCTGCCCAGACAGCCCAATAAATAGTAACCCAGCTGAGTTCTAGCTTCAGGCCACGGATTGGGCTGCATGCAAGGGCAGATTTACATGTATAATCGTGGTAGTAGGCTGTCCCTACCAAGATCCAGGTAAGGGCTAGCCTGTATGCACAGAACCAAGCCCAAACTGCCAGATCTGGGTGCAATAAGGCAGTGCAGTCCGGCACAGAGACAAGCTTCTGTCTCAGGAACAAAATGGCAGCAATAATTTATATAAAATCCTCAGATCTTCCATGCATTATGTTTGCATGTTGGATCTGTGGTGGCACATGGCAGCCCCCAGCTGGTCTAGGCTATCCATGGCCCGAAATGCTTCCAAAACATTAGAGATTCATGGGGAAGAACTGAAACAGCAGAAAAGGCAGCAGGTATAGGTGTAGTCTTATACCTAAACTGAGCTAGATGGCTGCTGGAGCAGATTTGGATGCAAGGTGAGCTCTTCCCCTTCCTTCTCTTTCTCTCTTTTCTCTCGTCTCTTCTCTGCTACGGTTTCAGCAGTGTCTAGAGGTTCTAAAATGAGGCTGAGTCCTCTATTTATAGACCAGCCTTCTACTAAGGCCTATTTGGCAGCTTAGGTCCATTCCAAGAATGCATTTTTAGACTGTCAGATTCTAGGCACAGGTGTGCAAGGGTATGAGGTGGTTCCCTAGACTCCCATCAACCTATGTAGAGTGTTCATGGCCAATAGGGGTGGTCCCCACACATCTGCTGATTAAAATATCCATTTTCCCACTATGGGCTTTGCCTTCGGGTGATGTGTGCATTGCCCAAGTGCATCACCTAGAGAATATTGCAAAGTCTGTTTCTCAATGGGGCTTGCACAGGGATTTAGCCCAGGGTTTGGGCCTTACACCTACACCTCACCCAGGGTAATTTGCACCCTTTTTCAGGTGTGGTCCCCACATTTATGGGGAGGAGAGAGAATACCTGGAGTTTAAGCTGTACATTATGCTATGGGCTGTACAACAACAAGGGTCTGCAATCCATCTTCAGACGGGTATGCAGGAGGACATCCTCGAGGGTTCTCCATTAAATTTAATCACTGGAGTGATACTCCACAGTGTGTTTGGATGCCTTATCAGGGGTTCCTGTCCTTCATTCAAATTCCCAACCAGTCAGGGGTGGGTTTGACATTTCTCCCCACCTTACAAAAATTTCGTCCTAGAAATTTGCTTACCTTGTAATTCAAATAGTTGGGGATACCTTTCCTTGCATTTTCTCTTTGCGTTCCCACGATGCTTCCTCTATGGGATTATTTTCCCACCGAACCTTGACGAAAGCGACCGTGTGGTTATGGAGGTTATGTTCTTTTTTGTCCGATATCTATCTCCGTAGGCTGTTCTTCATAGGTCATATCCACATCCAACTGTTCAGGTTCTGTTGAGAGTACATGTGCCAGGTTGTTGATGTATTTTCTTAGCATCGACACATGGAAAACATCATGGACGCCTTGCAAGGATGGCGGTAATGCTAACCGATATGCTACGGATCCCACTTTGTTGAGGATTTCATAGGGACCAATGAATCTTGGGCTTAGCTTGCCATTCTTGTTGAAACGTAGCAATCCCTTCGTTGTAGGCACTCGGAGGAATACGTTCTGTTCGACTCTAAATTCAATATTCTTCCTTCGATGATCAGCATAACTTTTCTATCTTGGTTGGGCCGCTTTTGTCTTCTCCATAATGATATCCACCTTCTCACAGGCTACTTCTATCATTTCGGGCCTAAGATACTTCTGTTCTCCAACTTTGTCCCAACACAACGGGGTCCGGCATTTTCGACTATAAGAGCTTCATGTGGTGCCATGCCAATGGTGGAGTGGTAGCTATTGTTGTATGCAAATTCCACCAAAGCTATGTGGGCATCCCAATCGGTCGCTCATTTCCAATATACGAGCTGAGCATATCCTGCGCAGTCCGGATTATTCTTTTGGACTGTCTGTCCTTCTACGGATGGAAGGCCGTGCTGAGATTTAGTTGAGGTCGCAGTGCCTTTACAACAAGAAAACCCGATTGTGGAGACTGTGCTTCTCACACCCCACATTCTCTTCAGGTTTCTCATGATAGGTCATGGCGGCAGCGAGCCTAAGTGGTTCCTGAGTCAAGACATGAGTCGAGTCTGGGAGGTACTTCCTCAACACCGATGCGTGGAATATGTCATGGACTTCTTCTGCCAATCAGTAAACCACTAGTCATAATTCTCGGATTCAACTCCCCTTTCATATTGAACCACATCACCCCTTTTGGTTGGTGATTCCCAAGGAAATACTTGATTGCCCATGATGTACTTCATGTCCTTCCATCTTGTATAGGCATCGCTCATTGTTTCTATTGAGCTATAAAGATTTGGTCCTCAAGCATAACCAACTCTCAACAAGTTATCCAAATTACTCCCGGGTTTGATTGATCTAAGGTCCAGCTTGATTTTAAGGGCCTAAGGGAAATCAAGCTCCAACATATACCTAAAAAAATCAAATGATCCAACGTATTTTACCTAATAATCTATACTTCTATGGCTTTGGGTTGTGTGGCATAAGTCTACACCATCTTTCCTTCACGGCTCTTTCTATGAACACTTTAACTTTTTGGTTTCCCCAATACCTAATCTCAACATTAGGATGAATTGGGATATTGATGGAATCCCTATTGTTCGCTCCCAGTAATGGAGGGGACATTCGGTGACCCATTACCCCCTTCATACCTATTGTTGAGCAAGATTTTGTCGGATCCTTTAGTCCCAGTTTCTTCCTGTTCTTGGTTGTTCTTGGTTATACTAATACCCATTTCTGTCCTTGTCACCAACTTAAATTCTTCACCTTTGCTATTCACTTCCAACCACCTAGTATACTTCACAGTTTCCTGAATCTTGCCTGGAGTGTTCTATTCGTTTGGTTTGCGGTATAACGGTTTACCAAGACCTAACTATGCACCTACGACCTTTTACCATCCTCACAGAATCTACATACAAATATGGAATTTCCAAGTGGATAGGGTCCATAATCTTCATTTAGATTCACAACGTTTCAAATAACAGTACTAACCACCAATTCTGTGTTCTAAGTTTTTCGAGGGCACCTTCCTCTTATTAGCAAACTCAGTAGAACGACAGAGTGTGATGTGCTGCAATCAAATAATACTCGAATAGGTGAGGATGATATGGGTAGAGTACCTGTTATTACTCCACCTCAACTTCCCCTATGGTCAAGGCATTTACTTGCCCTCGAACTCTGTCTCTGTGGAGCTGGAAGGCCGAGTAGCAGATTGGATCGGTGGATATGGATTATATCCCCGGCTGGCACACTCTCTCGCTATGTGCCCGAACTTGTTGCACATGAAACACCTAGCAGGCACAATGGGTTGGGGAGAGGCCTGACTCACTTGACTCAATGTCGGCCGAGGAGGTTGAAAATTTTGTTCCATTTTTGGCTTATTGTCCTATTGTGGCTGCTCCGGGTAGATGACATTCAAATACGACATAAATTTGGCTCTTTGATGCCGGCAATCCCTGGCCATATGCCCCAGCTGATTATAGACATAGCATCGATTGTTCGACTTACACGGTCGGGGCATAGTGGTGAATTGTACCAATTGGCTAGGTTGATTTGCATCTTCCTAGTCAGAGCATGGTGGAGTCGAATCAGGAGAGGGTCCTCTGGGAGCCTTATTAGGTTCTCGATGTGCCTCGATTTGCATGCCTAAAAATGCCAAAGATGGTGTTTTAGGGTTTCGCCTTTATTTACGTGTCTAAAAATGCCTGAGTTAGTATTTTAGGGTTTTGCCTCGACTTATGCGCTAAAAGATACCCAATTTGGTATCTGATGGGCTTATCTCGATTTGCATGCCTAAAAATGCCTAAGTTGGTGTTTAAGGGGTTTGGCTCGATTTGCACGCCAAAAGATACTCGATGTGGTATCCGATGGCCTCACCTCAATTTGTGCACCAAAAGATACCCGATTCAGTATCTCACAACTTTACCTCGATTTACATGCCAAAAGATACCCGGCTTGGTCACTGATGGACTCGCCTCGATTTATGTGCCAAAAGATACTTGGTTTCGTATTTGACAGCGTTGCGTCAATTCGCGTGCCTGAAAATGCCTAAGTTAGTGTTTTAGGGTTTAGCCTCGATTTGCTCACCAAAATAATACTGGGGTCGTATCCGATGGCCTAGCCTAGATTTGCGTACCTAAAAATGCTTGGGTCGGTATTTTAATTCACATGCCTAGAAATACCTAAGCGGGGATTTTGCCTTGGTTCATGTGCCTAGAAATGCCTAAATTGGTGTATTAGGGCCTTGGCTCGATTTTCCTTAGGAGTTCATGACAATAATTAATAACCCTACTACGACATTTATCAACATAAAAAAATGCATAATAAAAGATAGGGTAAGTGTGCCTGTCGCTGTGACTGCCCCCAGAGGGAGCACCAGATGTGTCAAGAAGTGTCCCTCTGCGTCGCCCTAGATGGGTACTAGCCCGCCCGACCATCCGCATCGGTCGTACCCAATGGAGGACCATCTGAAGACTGGCGAGGACGTCTTCGAAAGGCTATCTCACTCAAAAATAGAGAAAATTGCAAAAATGGTGGAGTCTGGGAACCAAAAAAGGTAAGAAATATGAGTGGGGACCCCCTTTATTTATAAATAGAGCAGTCGTGACCATGGCGCCAAGGAATCCACCACGGCACCGGGAAAAATCCTACAAGGTGCTGTGACCCTGGCACCGTGGAGCAGTGGTGCCGCCCACTCCACGGTGCCGTGGAGACCCCTCACGGCGTCATGGACCAAAAAAAAAAAAAAGATGATGGTGCAAGTAAGTAAAATAAAATAAATAAAATAAGATACACTCACATTTACCCACATGCATAGAGACTCTGATTTTCGACACCACAAATATTTGGGTAAATACTCACAAGCGTGATTTCCCTTTCGAGGATTTTCGAAAGATTTTACCATGATTAATTGCATTGATTTTTTTTTCCTTTGTAGTTTAACGAATAATTTTAGACGCCCGTTGGATTCCTTCGAGGTTTATCGAAAGATTTCATCACATGGCTTTTCGTAACTCTGTCGCCCTTGAGCAAAGCGTCAACAGTACATGCTCTTGATGACAAAACCAATTAGTCTTTTGTCTTTACCCTTCAGTTGCTGGCACAGGCCTCGGGCAAAGAGGGGTAAACTGTAGACATTGAAATTTTGCCACCACCTCTAGCGATGATGACAATAGGACACAGACAGTGGACGTCACACCATTTTCCCCCCCACCCCTTTAAGTCCTAGAAAACTGGGCTCATGGACCCAGACACACCCCAAACATCAAAAAAGCCCATTTGAGGCTCAAAAAGTAGGAGGAGGGGGACCACACTGTCCACAATGCCGTGGACAATGCCCCACAGCCCTTTGGAGGCCTCCCACGATAGTATGGCAAAAAACCATGCCGCCGTGGGGGGCTGTGACGTTAGTAGGCTAACGTCATCCACGACGCCATGGAGGACCTACTCCGTGTCATGGGTGTGGGACACCCCCTATAAATACGAGGGTCCCCCTCCCCTCATTTCACGGATTTTTAGGGTAGGGAGTCCCTCCTGGCCAGTTCCTAACCTCTTTTTGTCATGATTCCAGCTCTTGTGAGCGCCCATTTAAGTGAGATTCCAAAGTGTGGGAAGATCCATTGATTTCCCATTCAAGAAAGGAGCGATCTCGTCCCCACCATGTCGTTATCCCATCTATGTACGGATAACAAAATATTCCTTTTCAACCGTTATTCTGTCTGTTTACAGATAACAAAAAAATAACACATCCAAAAGAGCCATTACCTTGTTCGAAGAAGCCGGTGTTGGTTCATTCTTCCGTCTCCCCCTGAGCCAGGGATCATCAAGATTTGAGGAATACCCATATAGAGGTATAATTACTACATTTTTATTGTTACAATGTAGTCTCTCATGTTTCCCCCTTTTCAATGTACATAGTATAAATATGAGTATAATGCATATTATACAGCCCCCAAGTCATAGAGAGAATATTCGTCGTTCCAGCATCTATAACGGAAAGACCGGTTTTTAGTAGGGCAAGATGGGTACCTAACACCTTCCCATGCTTGTAACCTGACCCCTTACCCGAACCTCTGACCAGACCACATGGAACCTTATAGCCCTTTTCTGTTCATAATGGATAGGGTTACAGCCATTGGGTCCTAGGCCCTAATCCTAGGTGGCGACTCCTCATTTTTCTGATATTTTCATGAAGCATGATCCCAACCCTATAATGACGTGTCAAAATGATACCCCCATAATTAGCGACCAATGATGCGTCACCATAAGGCTGAGGAAACCTCATCACCGGGGACCGTGGTACTTACAAATGTGTGCCTATCCCCTCCTTGCAAGATAGTTGATGTGTATGGACATTGCTCAATTCAGTCTATTAGCCTTGTCAATGATACTCTATGTCAAGTGATGCTTAGGTTGCATGATCTTTCTTAGCTTGTTTTGGTTGCATACTTTAGGGTAGTTATGCATTCCATAGGTCATTAATGCATATTCATTCATATTCTCTCATGTTAGATAAGACTCCATAGCATTGCATGCATAGCATTGAGGTGTGTGAGTCTGGCAACCTGTAATGACTATTGGACAGTCCAAGTAGCCATTGCAGATGTACTTTGATATAAAAACATCTCTCAAGTCAGTGGTTATGAGGTTCTATGTTTGGTTTGCAATATGCCTGGCAGGGTTGTACAAGCTATGTTTTTGGGGTAAGGAGATTATGATTAAAAAATAATCATAACAAGGGCACCATGGCACCATTATAGCCAAACATTCCAGGAGGGATCAAATCACAATCTGTCGACTACCCACAGATGTGTGCCTAAAATGCCTCGGATGGTGTTTTAGGGATTTGACTCGATTTGTCTGCTTAAAAATGGCTGATTCAGTATATTAGGGTTTTACCTCGATTTGTATGCCAAAAGATACCAGATTTGGTATCTAACGGCTTTGCCTCGATTTATGTGCCAAAATGCCTAATATGAAGTTTTGAGTTTTTGCCTCGATTTGCATGCCTTAAAAATGTTTAAGTTGGGTTTTGCCTCGATTTGTGTGCCAAAAGATACCCAGTTTGGTATCTGATGGCCTTGTCTCGATTTGCCTACCAAAAAATGCATGAGTCAATGTTTTAGGGTTTTATCTCAATTTGTGTGCCTAAAAATACCTGAGATGTTATTGTTAGGGTTTTGCATCGATTTGTATGCCAAAAGATACTCGATTTGGTATTTTACGGCTTCGCCTCGATTTGCATGCCTAAAAATGCCTAAGATGGTATTTTAGTGTTTCACATCGATTTGCTTGCCTAAAAATGCCTGTGTCGATATTTTACGGTTTCACCTCGATTTATGTGCCAAAAGATACCCGCTTTGGTATCTGATGGTCTTGTCTCAATTTGTGTACCTAAAAAATGCTTCACTTGGTGTTTTGGGTTTCCCCTCGATTTATGAGCAAAAAGATTCTAGGTTCGGTATCTGACAGCTTTGCCTCAATTTGTGTGCCCAAAATGCCTGTCAGTATTTTTATATTTTACCTCAATTTATGTGCCAAAAGATACCCGGTTGGGTATCCGATGACCTTGTCTCGATTTGCATACCTAAAAATACCTAAGTTGGTGTTTTAGGGTTTTGCCTTGATTTATGTGTTAAAAGATACCCGGTGTGATATCCAATGGCCTCGCCACGATTTGTGTGCCAAAAGGTACCCGGTTCAATACCTAATGGCTTTGCTTCGTTTGTGTGCCTAAAAAACCCCTAAGATGGTGTCTTAGGCTTTCGCCTCAATTTGTGTGCCTAAAAATGCCTGAGTCGGTATTTTTTGCTCTCACCTCGATGTGTGTGCCAAAAGATACACCGATTTGGTATCCGATGGACTTTTTTCAATTTGCGTACCAAAAATGCCTAAGCTGGTGTTTTAGGGTTTTGCTCCGATTTATGCGCCAAAAGATACCAATTGCTGTATTCAATGGCCCTGCCTTGATTTACGCGTCAAAGCCCATTTGAGGCTCAAAAAGTAGGAGGAGGGGGACCACACTGTCCACAATGCCGTGGACAATGCCCACAGCCCTTTGGAGGCCTCCCACGACAGTATAGCAAAAAATCACGCCACCGTGGGGGGCTGTGACGTTAGTACGCTAACGTCATCCACGACGCCGTGGAGGACCTACTCCGTGTCATGGGTGTGGGACACCCCCAATAAATACGAGGGTCCCCCTCCCCTCATTTCACGGATTTTTAGGGTAGGGAGTCCCTCCTGGCCAGTTCCTAACCTCTTTTTGTCATGATTCCAGCTCTTGCGAGCGCCCATTTAAGTGAGATTCCAAAGTGTGGGAAGATCCATTGATTTCCCATTCAAGAAAGGAGCGATCTCGTCCCCACCATGTCGTTATCCCATCTATGTACGGATAACAAAATATTCCTTTTCAATCGTTATTCTGTCCGTTTACAGATAACAAAAAAATAACACATCCAAAAGAGCCATTACCTTGTTCGAAGAAGCCGGTGTTGGTTCATTCTTCCGTCTCCCCCTGAGCCAGGGATCATCAAGATTTGAGGAATACCCATATAGAGGTATAATTACTACATTTTTATTGTTACAATGTAGTCTCTCGTGTTTCCCCCTTTTCAATGTACATAGTATAAATATGAGTATAATGCATATTATATAGCCCCCAAGTCATAGAGAGAATATTCGTCGTTCCAGCATCTATAACTGAAAGACCGGTTTTTAGTGGGGCAAGATGGTTACCTAACACCTTCCCATGCTTTTAACCTAACCCCTTTACCCGAATCTCTAACCAGACCACATGGAACCTTATAGCCCTTTTCTGTTCATAATGGATAGGGTTACAGCCATTGGGTCCTAGGCCCTAATCCTAGGTGGCGACTCCTCATTTTTCTGATATTTTCATGAAGCATGATCCCAACCCTATAATGACGTGTCAAAATGATACCCCCATAATTAGCGACCAATGATGCGTCACCATAAGGCTGAGGAAACCTCATCACCGGGGACCGTGGTACTTACAAATGTGTGCCTATCCCCTCCTTGCAAGATAGTTGATGTGTATGGACATTGCTCAATTCAGTCTATTAGCCTTGTCAATGATACTCTATGTCAAGTGATGCTTAGGTTGCATGATCTTTCTTAGCTTGTTTTGGTTGCATACTTTAGGGTAGTTATGCATTCCATAGGTCATTAATGCATATTCATTCATATTCTCTCATGTTAGATAAGACTCCATAGCATTGCATGCATAGCATTGAGGTGTGTGAGTCTGGCAACCTGTAATGACTATTGGACAGTCCAAGTAGCCATTGCAGATGTACTTTGATATAAAAACATCTCTCAAGTCAGTGGTTATGAGGTTCTATGTTTGGTTTGCAATATGCCTGGCAGGGTTGTACAAGCTATGTTTTTGGGGTAAGGAGATTATGATTAAAAATAATCATAACAAGGGCACCATGGCACCATTATAGCCAAACATTCCGAGGAGGGATCAAATCACAATCGTCGACTACCCACGGATGTGTGCCTAAAATGCCTCGGATGGTGTTTTAGGGATTTGACTCGATTTATCGCTTAAAAATGGCTGATTCAGTATATTAGGGTTTTACCTCGATTTGTATGCCAAAAGATACCAGATTTGGTATCTAACGGCTTTGCCTCGATTTATGTGCCAAAATGCCTAATATGAAGTTTTGAGTTTTTGCCTCAATTTGCATGCCTTAAAAATGTTTAAGTTGGGTTTTGCCTCGATTTGTGTGCCAAAAGATACCCAGTTTGGTATCTGATGGCCTTGTCTCGATTTGCCTACCAAAAAATGCATGAGTCAATGTTTTAGGGTTTTATCTCAATTTGTGTGCCTAAAAATACCTGAGATGTTATTGTTAGGGTTTTGCATCGATTTGTATGCCAAAAGATACTCGATTTGGTATTTTACGGCTTCGCCTCGATTTGCATGCCTAAAAATGCCTAAGATGGTATTTTAGTGTTTCACATCGATTTGCTTGCCTAAAAATGCCGGTGTCGATATTTTACGGTTTCACCTCGATTTATGTGCAAAAAGATACCCGCTTTGGTATCTGATGGTCTTGTCTCAATTTGTGTACCTAAAAACTGCTTCACTTGGTGTTTTGGGTTTCCCCTCGATTTATGAGCAAAAAGATTCTAGGTTCGGTATCTGACAGCTTTGCCTCAATTTGTGTGCCCAAAATGCCTGTCGGTATTTTTATATTTTACCTCAATTTATGTGCCAAAAGATACCCGGTTGGGTATCCGATGACCTTGTCTCGATTTGCATACCTAAAAATACCTAAGTTGGTGTTTTAGGGTTTTGCCTTGATTTATGTGTAAAAAGATACCCGGTGTGATATCCAATGGCCTCCCCACGATTTGTGTGCCAAAAGGTACCCGGTTCAATACCTAATGGCTTTGCTTCGTTTGTGTGCCTAAAAAACCCCTAAGATGGTGTCTTAGGCTTTCGCCTCAATTTGTGTGCCTAAAAATGCCTGAGTCGGTATTTTTTGCTCTCACCTCGATGTGTGTGCCAAAAGATACACCGATTTGGTATCCGATGGACTTTTTTCAATTTGCGTACCAAAAATGCCTAAGCTGGTGTTTTAGGGTTTTGCTCCGATTTATGCGCCAAAAGATACCAATTGCGGTATTCGATGGCCTTGCCTTGATTTACGCGTCAAAGCCCATTTGAGGCTCAAAAAGTAGGAGGAGGGGGACCACACTGTCCACAATGCCGTGGACAATGCCCACAGCCCTTTGGAGGCCTCCCACGACAGTATAGCAAAAAATCACGCCACCGTGGGGGGCTATGACGTTAGTACGCTAACGTCATCCACGACGCCGTGGAGGACCTACTCCGTGTCATGGGTGTGGGACACCCCCAATAAATACGAGGGTCCCCCTCCCCTCATTTCACGGATTTTTAGGGTAGGGAGTCCCTCCTGCCAGTTCCTAACCTCTTTTGTCATGATTCCAGCTCTTGCGAGCGCCCATTTAAGTGAGATTCCAAAGTGTGGGAAGATCCATTGATTTCCCATTCAAGAAAGGAGCGATCTCGTCCCCACCATGTCGTTATCCCGTCTATGTACGGATAACAAAATATTCCTTTTCAACCGTTATTCTGTCCGTTTTAGATAACAAAAAAATAACACATCCTAAAGAGCCATTACCTTGTTCGAAGAAGCCGGTGTTGGTTCATTCTTCCGTCTCCCCCGAGGCGGGATCATCAAGATTTGAGGAATACCCATATAGAGGTATAATTACTACATTTTTATTGTTACAATGTAGTCTCTCGTGTTTCCCCCTTTTCAATGTACATAGTATAAATATGAGTATAATGCATATTATATAGCCCCCAAGTCATAGAGAGAATATTCGTCGTTCCAGCATCTATAACGGAAAGACCGGTTTTTAATGGGGCAAGATGGTTACCTAACACCTTCCCATGCTTTTAACCTAACCCCTTTACTCGAATCTCTGACCAGACCACATGGAACCTTATAGCCCTTTTCTGTTCATAATGGATAGGGTTACAGCCATTGGGTCCTAGGCCCTAATCCTAGGTGGCGACTCCTCATTTTTCTGATATTTTCATGAAGCATGATCCCAACCCTATAATGACGTGTCAAAATGATACCCCCATAATTAGCGACCAATGATGCGTCACCATAAGGCTGAGGAAACCTCATCACCGGGGACCGTGGTACTTACACATGTGTGCCTATCCCCTCCTTGCAAGATAGTTGATGTGTATGGACATTGCTCAATTCAGTCTATTAACCTTGTCAATGATACTCTATGTCAAGTGATTCTTAGGTTGCATGATCTTTCTTAGCTTGTTTTGGTTGCATACTTTAGGGTAGTTATGCATTCCATAGGTCATTAATGCATATTCATTCATATTCTCTCATGTTAGATAAGACTCCATAGCATTGCATGCATAGCATTGAGGTGTGTGAGTCTGGCAACCTGTAATGACTATTGGACAGTCCAAGTAGCCACTGCAGATGTACTTTGATATAAAAACATCTCTCAAGTCAGTGGTTATGAGGTTCTATGTTTGGTTTGCAATATGCCTGGCAGGGTTGTACAGGCTATGTTTTTGGGGTAAGGAGATTATGATTAAAAAATAATCATAACAAGGGCACCATGGCACCATTGTAGCCAAACATTCCAGGGGGGATCAAATCACAATCTGTCGACTACCCACAGATGTGTGCCTAAAATGCCTCGGATGGTGTTTTAGGGATTTGACACGATTTGTCTGCTTAAAAATGGCTGATTCAGTATACTAGGGTTTTACATCGATTTGTATGCCAAAAGATACCAGATTTGGTATCTAACGGCTTTGCCTCGATTTATGTGCCAAAATGCCTAATATGAAGTTTTGAGTTTTTGCCTCGATTTGCATGCCTTAAAAATGTTTGAGTTAGGTTTTGCCTCGATTTGTGTGCCAAAAGATACCCGGTTTGGTATCTGATGGCCTTGTCTCGATTTGCCTACCAAAAAATGCATGAGTCAATGTTTTAGGGTTTTATCTCAATTTGTGTGCCTAAAAATACCTGAGATGTTATTGTTAGGGTTTTGCATCGATTTGTATGCCAAAAGATACTCGATTTGGTATTTTACGGCTTCGCCTCGATTTGCATGCCTAAAAATGCCTAAGATGGTATTTTAGTGTTTCACATCGATTTGCTTGCCTAAAAATGCCTGTGTCGATATTTTACGATTTCACCTCGATTTATGTGCCAAAAGATACCCGCTTTGGTATCTGATGGTCTTGTCTCAATTTGTGTACCTAAAAAATGCTTCACTTGGTGTTTTGGGTTTCCCCTCGATTTGTGAGCAAAAAGATTCTAGGTTCGGTATCTGGCAGCTTTGCCTCAATTTGTGTGCCCAAAATGTCTGTCGGTATTTTTATATTTTACCTCAATTTATGTGCCAAAAGATACCCGGTTGGGTATCCGATGACCTTGTCTCGATTTGCATACCTAAAAATACCTAAGTTGGTGTTTTAGGGTTTTGCCTTGATTTATGTGTCAAAAGATACCCGGTTTGATATCCAATGGCCTCGCCTCGATTTGTGTGCCAAAAGGTACCCGGTTCAATACCTAATTGCTTTGCTTCGTTTGTGTGCCTAAAAAACCCCTAAGATGGTGTCTTAGGCTTTCGCCTCAATTTGTGTGCCTAAAAATGCCTGAGTCGGTATTTTTTGCTCTCACCTCGATGTGTGTGCCAAAAGATACCCCAATTTGGTATCCAATGGCCTTTTTTCAATTTGCGTACCAAAAATGCCTAAGCTGGTGTTTTAGGGTTTTGCTCCGATTTATGCGCCAAAAGATACCCATTGCGGTATTCGATGGCCTTGCCTTGATTTACGCGCCAAAAGATACCCAGTTCGGTATCTGACAGCTTTGCCCTGATTTATGCGCCTAAAAATGCCTAAGATTGTGTTTTAGGATTTTGCCTCGAATTACGTGTCTAAAAATGCCTGAGTCGGTATTTTAGGATTTTACCTCGATTTATGCATGAAAAGATACCCAATTTGGTATCTAACGGTTTTGCATTGCTTTGCGTGCCTAAAAATGCCTAAGTTGGAGTTTTAGGGTTTAGACTCGATCTGCTCGCTAAAATATAACTAGGGTGGTATCCGATGGGCTTGCCTAGATTTTTGTACCTAAAAATGCTTGGGTTGGTATTTTAATTCGCATGCCTAGAAATACCTAAGCTGGGGTTTCGCCTTGGTTCATGTGCCTAGAAATGCCTAAATTGGTGTATTAGGGCCTTGCCTCGATTTATAGGCCTTAGGAGTTCATGACAATAATTAATAACCTTACTACGACATATATCAACATAAAAAACGCATAATATAAGATAGGGTAAGTGTGCTTACCGCCTGTGACTACCCCCAGAGGGCTAGCAGATGTGTCAAGAAGTGTCCCTCAGCATCTCCCCGGATGGGTACCAGCCCACCTGATCGTCCGCATAGGTCGTACCCAATAGATGACCATGTGAAGACTGGCGAGGACGTCTTCGAAAGGCTATCTCATTCAAAAATAGAGAAAAATGCAAAAAGGGCGGAGTCTGGGAACCAAAAAAGGTAAGAAATATGAGGGGGGACCCTCTTTATTTATAAACAAGAGCAGTCGTGACCACGGCGCCATGGAATCCTCCACGACACCGGAGAAAATCCTTCGCGGTGCCGGGAGTCACCTATAGTGTCAATATAGGTATAATGCATATTATATAGCCCCCATGTAATAGCGAGAATATTCGTCGTTCCAGCATCTAGGTTGCATGACCTTTCTTAGCTTGTTTTGGTTACATACTTTAGGGTAGTTATGCATTCCATAGGTCATTCATGCATATTCATTCATATTCTTTCATGTTTGACAAGACTCCATAGCATTGCGTGCATAGCATTGAGGTGTGTTAGTATGGAAACCTATCATGACTGTTGGACAGTCCAAATTGCCTCTGCAGATGTACTTTGATATAAAAACATCTCTTATGTCAGTGGTTATGAAGTTCTATGTTTGGTTTGCAATATGCCTGGTAGGGTTGTACAGGCTATGTTCTTGGTGTGAGGAGATTATGATTAAAAAATAATCATAACCAAGGCACCATGGCACTAATAAAGCAAAACATTCCAGGAGGGTCCAAATCACCCATCTGTCGACTACCCATAGATGTGTGCCTAAAATGCCTAAGATGGTGTTTTAGGGTTTCACCTCGATTTTTGTGCCAAAAGATACCTGCTTTGGTATCTGATGGCCTTGTCTCGATTTGCGTACCTAAAAAAATGCTTAAGTTGGTGTTTAGGGTTTTACCTCGATTTATGCACCAAAAGATACTAGGTTCAGTATCTGATGGATTTGCCTCGATTTACGTGTCTAAAAATACCTGGGTCGGTATTTTTAGGTTTTGCCTCGATTTATGTGCCAAGAGATATCCTGTTTGATATCCGATGGCCTTGTCTCGATTTGCATACCTAAAAATACCTAAGTTGGTGTTTTAGGGTTTCACCTCGATTTGTGTGCCAAAAGATACCCGGTGTGGTATACGATGGCCTCGCCTCAATTTGTGCGCCAAAAGATACTCGGTTCAATATCTGACGGCTTTACCTCAATTTGCATGCCAAAAGATACCCGGTTTGGTCACCGATTGCCTCGCCTCTATTTGCATGCCTAAAAATGCCTAAAATGGTGGTTAGAGTTCCACCTCAATTTATGCCCCAAAAGATGTCCGGTGTTGTATCCAAAGGCCTCGCCTCGATTTACGAACTAAAAGATACCTAGTTTGGTATCTGACGGTTTTGCATCGATTCGCGTGCCAAAATGCCTAAGGTAGTGTTTTAGGGTTTAGTCTCGATATACGTGCCTAATAATTCCTGAGTCGGTATTTTAGGGTTTTATCTCGATTTGTGGGCCAAAAGATACCCGATATAGTATCCGATGGCCTTGTCTCGATTTGCATACCAAAAAATGCCTAAGTTGAAGTTTTAGGGTTTTCCTCGATTTGCATGCCTAAAGATACCCGATGTGATATTTGATGGTCTTACCTCGATTTATGCACCAAAAGATTCCCGATTCAGTATCTGACGGCTTTACCTCAATTTACGTGCCAAAAGATACCCGATTTTGTCACCGATGGCCTTGGCTCGATTTGCATGCCTAAAATGGTGTTTTAGAGTTTTACCTCGATTTGTGCACCAAAAGATGCCCGGTGTGGTATCCAACAAGCCTCGATTTATGTGCCAAAAGATACCTTGTTTGGTATCTGATGGCTTTGCGTCAATTCGCGTGCCTAAAATGCCTAAGTTGGTGTTTTAGGGTGTAGCCTCGATTTGCTTGCCAAAAGATAACTAGGGTGGTATCTTAAAAAAGCTTGGGTCGGTATTTTAATTCGCATGCCCAGAAATACCTAAGCTAGGGTTTCGCCTTGGTTCGTGTGCCTAAAAATGCGTAAATTGGTGTATTAGGGCCTTGCCTCGATTTACAGGCCTTAGGAGTTCATGGAAATAATTAATAACCCTACTACGACATTTATCAATATAAAAAAATGCATAATAAAAGAAAGGGCAAGTATGCTTACCGCATGTGACTGCCCCTAGAGGGTGTAGCAGATGTGTCGAGAAGTGTCCCTCAGCGTCGCCCTGGATGGGTACCAGCCCGCCCGATCATCCACATCGGTCGTACCCAATAGAGGACCATGTGAAGACTAGCGAGGACGTCTTTGGAAGGCTATCTCATTCAAAAATAGAGAAAAATGCAAAAATGGCAGAGTCTAGGAACCAAAAAAGGTAAGAAATATGGGGGGGGACCCCCTTTATTTATAAATAGGAGCAGCTGTGACCACGGCACCGGGGAAAATCCTCCACGGTGCCGTGGAACAGCGGTGCCACCCACTCCACAGTGCCATGGAGACCCCACACGGCGTTGTGGACCAAACAAAAAAAGATGCTGGTGCTTGTAATTAAAATGAAATAAAAAATAAAATAATATAAAATAAATAAAATGAAATAAAATAAGATACACTCATAGGTGTATAACCGCATGCATAGGGACTCCGATTTCCGAAACCACAAATTTTTGGGTAAATACCCACAAGCGTGATTTCCCTTTCGAGGATTCCTTTGAGGTTTATCGAAAGATTTCATCACATGGCTTTTCGCAACTCTGCTGCCCTTGAGCAAAGCGTCAGATACATGCTCCTGGTGACAAAACCAATTAGTCTATTGTCTTTACCCTTTGGTTGTCAGGCCTCGCCAAGAGGGCAAACTATAGATCTGAAATTTGCCACCACCTCGCGATGATGACAACGGACATAGACAATGGCGTCACACCAAAGAGGGGCAAACTATAGATACTGAAATTTTGCCACCACCTCTGGCGATGATGACAACGGGACACAGACAATGGACGTCACACCATTTCCCCCTCTTAAGACCAAGAAAACAGGGTCCATGGGCCCAGATACACCCTAAACATAAAAAATGCCCATTTGAGGTTCAAAAAGTAGGAGGATGGGGACCACACTATCCACGGCGCCGTGGACAGTGCCCCACAGCCCTGTGGAGGCCTTCCACGACAGTATGGCAAAAAACCATGCCGTCGTGGGGGGTTACTATCACACCCCCAAACCACCCCTAGGAGGATTTAGGCAAGTGACTTGGATATCCTACGACATCCACCAATCCCCAAGGATCAAGAAGCAGTACTTACACGTCACAAACCATATAATGAGGGAAAAAGATAATTAAAGGTTATCAGAGTGCAACGGAAGATCGAACTACCTACAGATGATTTATATCACTGATAATAAGATCCCAAATACCTATGTTATACCATATACATATCCATTTATGTTCAATAAGTACATTATCTTGGTAATTACACTTCTTGAAAGAGAGAAGCTTAAATAATAACAAAGTCGTCGCTAAGCAACAAGATGAGGATGATCTACAACTCCATCGACAACATCATCGTCTATTGGCAAACCGGTACCTGCAAAATCAGCTAAAAGAGAATATACAAGAGTGTGCGCTCCACCGAGCCCGTGAGTAAAACATATCATCATGCATGCATATGCAATCACAACCATATGATCCTATATGATGTGCAGTTCAGTTATTTATTAGCCACCTAACATTACAACTAAGGCAGGTTAGTGCTACTACAATCCCCAATACATGTATCCTAGGTGCGGGCTTTTAACCCCTTCCCGCGATAAACCCTTTGAGTTGTCAAAGAGGACCAGTTAGCTCCCGCATGCATACCCTGGGTCAGTACGACCAGCCCTCTGTGATTATCCTGTGAGTTAACCGTCCTTTTTTTCTTCCTTTATTTTCTCTTTTTTTTTTCTTTTCTTCTTTTTGGTTTATAGCCATAATTCACCTTTTCAATGTCATAATATTCTTTTTTTTTTTTTTTTCTCATATGTATATATGGTCGCTCTCATAGGCACCCAACACCTTAACCCCTGTTGGTAAGGGTGCGTAGCACGGGTGATGAAACTCTAACCCCATGTCTATATGGCATCGTTTGAGTCGGGTGGTGTCAACCGCATCCCATTCTATGGGCTACCACATGCCTCATTTCCAAGCCAACTATGGCATCTAGTCTAGCAATCCCAATCAGCATGGAAATATTCAAATAGAGTTGATCAACAGTTACACAGTATTGCATTGTATTTATAAGACTTGAATTAAACATGAATCATAGTATTAATATTTATGTAAATTAGATTCTGCATATTATTCATGTTACACGTACATACACGATGACATTTCACTAACCTTGGTCTGATCCTACTGGTTTAGTTGTTTGTTCAGTTTCGGCCGGTACCTGGTAGTGCACGCCGAGCGCGAAGTCAAATCCTATAGTATAAATCACAATTGTGTCATTTAATAGTCCAAATTGTTTTTGGATGTCCTAGTGTTGATCTAGGCCCAGTGGTATGACTCGGTACTTGTATAGTATCACTTGGAATTCTCTGGGCCTTGCACTGAGCTTTAGGCCTAAGTCCCAGTACATCATCTGGAGAACGTGGTCTAGGGTCAAAATGGTAACTCACCACTGTAGTACATGATTCTAGGTCACAATAGTCTTACAACACAGTTCCCAGGTCAGCAATGATGCAAGACTAACACAGACAGGGTTTCAAAGCCCTATGGGGCCCACTTGGGTACCCAAAGTGTTCATAATTATGGACAGATGTGAGGCGGGATATTTTGGTCATTTACCACCTCCTTAGACTGTTTACAGTCCACATGTGGAGGTCCCAAACTCAGATCTGCAATATCAGCCATTTTAATTCTCTGGGTGATGTGTGCATCGCCCAATGCATCACCCAAAGCCTGTTTAGAACGTGAACAGGCTCCAATTCCAAGGTTTTGCACCATAGGCAGTGCCTTGATCGACCCTACATGCATGTTAGGTCATGGTGGACCTCATGGGGTGTGGTTTACAGTGGTCCATATAGATCTTAAGCTGGTCCCACCACTTGGCTGCCAGGAGCTGCCCAGACAGCCCAATAAATAGTAACCCAGCTGAGTTCCAGCTTCAGGCCACGGTTTGGGCTGCATGCAAGGGCAGATTTACATGTATAATCGTGGCAGTAGGCTGTCCCTACCAAGATCCAGGTAAGGGCTAGCCTGTATGCACAGAACCAAGCCCAAACTGCCAGATCTGGGTGCAATAAGGCAGTGCAGTCTGGCACAGAGACAAGCTTCTGTCTCAGGAACAAAATGGCAGCAATAATTTATATAAAATCCTCAGATCTTCCATGCATTATGTTTGCATGTTGGATCTGTGGTGGCACATGGCAGCCCCCAGCTGGTCTAGGCTATCCATGGCCCGAAATGCTTCCAAAACATTAGAGATTCATGGGGAAGAACTGAAACAGCAGAAAAGGCAGCAGGTATAGGTGTAGTCTTATACCTAAACTGAGCTAGATGGCTGCTGGAGCAGATTTGGATGCAAGGTGAGCTCTTCCCCTTCCTTCTTCTTCTCCTTCTCTTTCTCTCTTTTCTCTCATCTCTTCTCTGCTACGGTTTCAGCAGTGTCTAGAGGTTCTAAAATGAGGCTGAGTCCTCTATTTATAGACCAGCCTTCTACTAAGGCCTATTTGGCAGCTTAGGTCCATTCCAAGAATGCATTTTTAGACTGTCAGATTCTAGGCACAGGTGTCCAAGGGTATGAGGTGGTTCCCTAGACTCCCATCAACCTATGTAGAGTGTTCATGGCCAATAGGGGTGGTCCCCACACATCTGCTGATTAAAATATCCATTTTCCCACTATGGGCTTTGCACTGGGTGATGTGTGCATTGCCCAGTGCATCACCTAGAGAATATTGCAAAGCTGTTTCTCAATGGGGCTTGCACAGGGATTTAGCCCAGGGTTTGGGCCTTACACCTACACCTCACCCAGGGTAATTTGCACCCTTTTTCAGGTGTGGTCCCCACATTTATGGGGAGGAGAGAGAATACCTGGAGTTTAAGCTGTACATTATGCTATGGGCTGTACAACAACAAGGGTCTGCAATCCATCTTCAGACGGGTATGCAGGAGGACATCCTCGAGGGTTCTCCAATAAATTTAATCACTGGAGTGATACTCCACAGTGTGTTTGGATGCCTTATCAGGGGTTCCTGTCCTTCATTCAAATTCCCAGCCAGTCAGGGGTGGGTTTGACATTTCTCCCCACCTTACAAAAATTTCGTCCTAGAAATTTGCTTACCTTGTAATTCAAATAGTTGGGGATACCTTTCCTTGCATTTTCTCTTTGCGTTCCCACGATGCTTCCTCTATGGGATTATTTCCCCACCGAACCTTGACGAAAGCGACCGTGTGGTTATGGAGGTTATGTTCTTTTTTGTCCAATATCTATCTCCGTAGGCTGTTCTTCATAGGTCATATCCACATCCAACTGTTCAGGTTCTGCTGAGAGTACATGTGCCGGGTTGTTGATGTATTTTCTTAGCATTGACACATGGAAAACATCATGGACGCCTTGCAAGGATGGCGGTAATGCTAGCCGATATGCTACGGATCCCACTTTGTTGAGGATTTCGTAGGGACCAATGAATCTTGGGCTTAGCTTGCCATTCTTGTTGAAACGTAGCAATCCCTTCGTTGTAGGCACTCGGAGGAATACGTTCTGTTCGACTCTAAATTCAATATTCTTCCTTCGATGATCAGCATAACTTTTCTATCTTGGTTGGGCCGCTTTTGTCTTCTCCATAATGATATCCACCTTCTCACAGGCTACTTCTATCATTTCGGGCCTAAGATACTTCTGTTCTCCAACTTTGTCCCAACACAACGGGGTCCGGCATTTTCGACTATAAGAGCTTCATGTGGTGCCATGCCAATGGTGGAGTGGTAGCTATTGTTGTATGCAAATTCCACCAAAGCTATGTGGGCATCCCAACTGTCGTTCATTTCCAATATACAGGCTCTGAGCATATCCTGCAGAGTCTGGATTATTCTTTTGGACTGTCTGTCCGTCTACGGATGGAAGGCCGTGCTGAGATTTAGTTGAGGTCGCAGTGCCTTTACAACAAGAAAACCCGATTGTGGAGACTGTGCTTCTCACACCCCACATTCTCTTTAGGTTTCTCATGATAGGTCATGGCGGCAGCGAGCCTAAGTGGTTCCTGAGTCAAGACATGAGTCGAGTCTGGGAGGTACTTCCTCAACACCGATGCGTGGAATATGTCATGGACTTCTGCCAATCAGTAAACCACTAGTCATAATTCTCGGATTCAACTCCCCTTTCATATTGAACCACATCACCCCTTTTGGTTGGTGATTCCCAAGGAAATACTTGATTGCCCATGATGTACTTCATGTCCTTCCATCTTGTATAGGCATCGCTCATTGTTTCTATTGAGCTATAAAGATTTGGTCCTCAAGCATAACCAACTCTCAACAAGTTATCCAAATTACTCCCGGGTTTGATTGATCTAAGGTCCAGCTTGATTTTAAGGGCCTAAGGGAAATCAAGCTCCAACATATACCTAAAAAAATCAAACGATCCAACTACCTCTGCGTATTTTACCTAATAATCTATACTTCTATGGCTTTGGGTTGTGTGGCATAAGTCTACACCATCTTTCCTACACGGCTCTTTCTATGAACACTTTAAATTTTTGGTTTCCCCAATACCTAATCTCAACATTAGGATGAATTGGGATATTGATGGAATCCCTATTGTTCGCTCCCAGTAATGGAGGGGACATTCGGTGACCCATTACCCCCTTCATACCTATTGTTGAGCAAGATTTTGTCAGATCCTTTAGTCCCAGTTTCTTCCTGTTCTTGGTTGTTCTTGGTTATACTAATACCCATTTCTGTCCTTGTCACCAACTTAAATTCTTCACCTTTGCTATTCACTTCCAACCACCTAGTATACTTCACAGTTTCCTGAATCTTGCCTGGAGTGTTCTATTCGTTTGGTTTGCGGTATAACGGTTTACCAAGACCTAACTATGCACCTACGATCTTTTATCGTCCTCACAGAATCTACATACAAATATGGAATTTCCAAGTGGATAGGGTCCATAATCTTCATTTAGATTCACAACGTTTCAAATAACAGTACTAACCACCAATTCTGTGTTCTAAGTTTTTCGAGGGCACCTTCCTCTTATTAGCAAACTCAGTAGAATGACAGAGTGTGATGTGCTGCAATCAAATAATACTCGAATAGGTGAGGATGATATGGGTAGAGTACCTGTTATTACTCCACCTCAACTTCCCCTATGGTCAAGGCATTTACTTGCCCTCGAACTCTGTCTCTGTGGAGCTGGAAGGCCGAGTAGCAGATTGGATCTGTGGATATGGATTATATCCCCGGCTGGCACACTCTCTCGCTATGTGTCCGAACTTGTTGCACATGAAACACCTAGCAGGCACAATGGGTTGGGGAGAGGCCTGACTCACTTGACTCAATGTCGGCCGAGGAGGTTGAAAATTTTGTTCCATTTTTGGCTTATTGTCCTATTGTGGCTGCTCCGGGTAGATGACATTCAAATACGACATAAATTTGGCTCTTTGATGCCGGCAATCCCTGGCCATATGCCCCAGCTGATTATAGACATAGCATCGATTGTTCGACTTACACGGTCGGGGCATAGTGGTGAATTGTGCCAATTGGCTAGGTTGATTTGCATCTTCCTAGTCAGAGCATGGTGGAGTCGAATCAGGAGAGGGTCCTCTGGGAACCTTATTAGGTTCTCTAGGTGTCAAACCCTGCTCCTGACTGGTTGGATTTTTTATTGAAAGGCAAGAACCCCTGTCCAGGCAACCAGGATCACTGTGGAGCATCACACCACTCAATGAGATCAATGAGAATACTTTGACCAGGTTTCCCTATATACCTGTCAGAAGATGGATAGCAGACCACTGCAACTGTGCAGCGCACAACTTGATATATGGTTTGGATCCCAGGTAATCTCTCTCCTCTTTATAATGGTGGGACCGACCTCTAAGGAAGTGTGTAAAATCCCCTATGTGGCATGTGGGGACAAAGCCCTGACCAAGGGTCAAACCCTTGTGCAAGCCCCATTGAATTTTAGCTTGCTGGAATTCTCTGGGCGATGGCACTGGGCGATGCAGCAAGGCCCAGTGACATTGCCCAGTGGCTGTTTCTGTATATTTTATTGATTTTTAATTGTGGGGACCACTCCATATGGACATGGGTACCCTCCACTGATAGAGGGAAGTCTGAGGGACCACCTCATATCCTTGGTTCACTGTGGACCCCGCTAGTGTGCCCAGAATCAGTCAGAATTAGTTTAAAAACTGATTTTTAAAAGAGGTCTTCACAGGCAAACATGCCTCAGTGAAGGGGGGGGTCTACAAATAGGAGGGGTCTGAGCTCATTTAGAGCTCTTTATCTGCTGGGAATCCGTGGGAGAGCAGAGAGGAAAGAAGAGAGAAAAAGAGAGAAAGGAGAGGAAGGAGAAGAAGAAAGAAGAGAGAAGAAGGAGGAGGAGCTGCTGCCACCCCCAACCAAGGCTGGTTCGAGCCTTCTTCAGACCATATCAGGTATAAAAATACCCCTATATGCCTGCTGTCCTCTTTCCTTTCTCTATGGTTGTTGTATTCTGCTTCCTGGGCAACCCTGAACAGCTAGGGTTTGCCCAGATCTATTCCAGATCTCCCATGTAGACCTTGTGCATGGAAGATCTGTGATTTTTGTATAAATCTAATAGGCTATTGTGTTGTTCCTTGGGCCAAAATCTGGTTGTGCACAGCTGCACTGCCAGTTTGCCTTGTTGCCCTATGGATTGGAACCCTGGGTGCAAGCTAGGATTGCACAGACCTAACCCTAGGTAATCACAACCATGAAACCCTGTTTTGCATCCATTTCCAGCCCTGCATGTGGCTGAAACCAGATTTCCAAGCTTGGAAAAATCCTGTGACACTATTCACTGGGATTGTCTGGGCAGCCTCTGGCAGCCTGATGGATGATCCATTTGGATCAAGAGGTAGGTCACCCCAGGGGCTACCTGATCCCCCAAACATGCAGAGGATTAGGATTGGGCATAACCTGAAAAGCCAACCTTGGAATCTCAACCCATTGTCGATTTGCCGCCTCTAGGCGATGCAGACATCGCCCAGAGCCATCGCCCAGTGAATGGAAAGTTGCTGCATTGCTGATCTGACTTTGGGGAATCTCATCCAATGGCCTTTGAACACTATGGAAGGTTGGGAAATGACCAAAAAGCCCTTCCCCACACCTATCCTTAATTGGTCCTGCAGCACAGACAAGCTGTGGACGACACTGTGGACTTGATCTGACCTAGGGTTAGGTACAACCATTGAAATGACTATTTTACCCTTTGTGTCACTGACACTGGTTGAGGCACCGGGACATGAGCCTAAGGCCCAGTGCAAGGCCCAGTGATCCCAATGAGTACCAACCAAGAACCGGGTCAACCCAGTAAGATTAGGTTAACCCTAGGAGTACCAGTGATAGACTGAAACCCTAATATAACAACTTTTGATTTACATCTAGGAATGGATCCCGCGCTTGAGGACAACAATCAGACTGCTGTTGGAACTGAGTTTGCTAACGAGTATCTAGAACCCAGCTCAGGTGAGTGAATAATATTATCATTCGTGTATGTGTAATTATGACATGATGCCGGCTAATATGAATTGAAATTATAAATGCCGTGTTACTTACTTCTATTTCAAGTTACTCAAATCACTGCATAATGACTGTCTATTGATCAACATTGTGAATTCTTATATGATGATTGTGATTCTTAGACTAGATGTCGTAGTTGGCTTGGAAATGAGGCCCGTGGTAGCCTGTAGTATGGGATGCGGTTGACACCACCTGACTCATATGATGCCATATAGACATGGGGCTAGAGTTTCTTCACCCGTGCTACGCACCCTTGCCAACAGGGGTTTAGGTGTTGGATGCGTGTGGGGGCGACCATCAGAAAATGAGAAAAGAGAAAAATGAATGAAAGAACATTGGAATGGTGATATTGAGCTATATGCAGGGATATAAGCCAGAAAAGAAAAGAAAAGAGAAAAGAAGTGGATTGTCCCATGGGTTAATCACAGAGGGCCGGTCGGGCTGACCTTGGTGACGATGCGAGAGTTGACTGGTCCTCTCCGACAACTCAATGGGTGTATCGCGGGAAGGGGTTAGAAGCTCGCACCAGGGATACATGTATTGGGGATTGTAGTAGCACTAACCTGACGTAGTTGTATTGTTAGGTGGCTATTAAATAATATGGACTTGCACATCATGTAGGATCATATGAACTACAAATTGTGATTGCATGTGCATGCATGATGATGTTATTTGCTCACGAGCTCGGTGGGGCTCACACTCTGTTGTACAATGTTTTTCTTAGATGATTTTGTAGATCGATGCCAGTGTGGCATGGAGGCTTATCTCGAGGAGGAGAATCCAAGTTGTTACGATGATGTTGGTGTGGACCCCGACGGAGGTCATACCGATCCTGCATACTTTCTCGGTGGTCATTGATGAAGACCGTTGAGGAGTACTTCTGATGCTTTTTATTTTGGGGACTCCTTTTTGTCTTTGCTAGGAGTTCATCCCCGTTCTGACTGTGGATCAGTTGTAGTTTCTTTTTACTTCTTTTTGGGGTTGAGTATGCTCACCCTGTATATGTCTATGTATGTACTTATATTTGTGGGTTGGTGGGAAATGTACCAAAACAATCTTTCTTATGTATATATTATCATCATTTCCCCGTATCGCTATGCTTCCTTTTATTATTGAAATTGTAGTTTATCTGCAGGACTCTGATCTTACTTATGGTCATGAGATGAATGTGGTTCCGTGAATGTAAGCATTGCTTCTAGATCCGTGGGATTTGGCGGATTGCCATTATGTAATTTGGGTCGCCTACCCAATCCTCCTAGGGGATGGTTTGGGGTGTGACACCAGGCTCTTGTGAGTTCATAGGTCTCTTCCTAGACCCATGCTGTGTTACACCCTCAACTCCTTATCTGTCTTCCACAGACTTATCAAGTATAGGTGGTGAGTCAGATACAGGAGAAGCCCCCAGTGCGGCATGTGCCTCCCTTGTAGCTTGAAAGTGTGCGTTCATACAAGTCATGAACTTTTCCTACTGTTGTTGTATTGCAGTCACAATTTGAGCGGTCATGTGGGCTAGTAACTCTTGTTGTTGTTGCCGATTTTGCAACAGGATTTGTTGTTGTTGTTATTGTATGACCTGCATCATATTGGTCATGATGGTAGCCACCTCATTAGCAGTCATACTAGGGGAAGGTGCAGGTGCATGAGCTTCAGGTATAGATGCAGGTGGAACTTCCATGTTCTGAGCAACAGGGTCATTGGGAGGATTGACTGGAGCGTTAACAGGTGGACAAGCTCCACGAGGAATATTTGTGTTGGATCGAGTTTGGACCATGCTTGCCTTCTAAAAGGAATTTAGGATTTATGATTACTTGGATGCAACAGGAAAATTCAATATATTTCATATATTGAGGCGACATTTATGTACTTGAAATATTTGAATAGAACGATTTGGAGCAAGAAATTTTAAATATATGCTGCGACGATCTTAAGGCAGTGTTTAAGTAAGATATGCACAAGCATAATCCGAATTAGGCACTAGATTTGGCCTGACCATCGATGGAGTAAGATTTCGATACAGGTGGTGTCACACCCCAAACCACCCCCTGGGAGGATTAGGTAGGTGACCTGAATCGCCCAGGGATCTAGAAGCAGTTAATACATTCATGGTCCCACATTCATCACTTTACCATAAGCAAGATCAAAGTGCTGCAAATAAACTACAATTATAATAATCAAAGAGAAAGCGTAACAATATGGGAATGAGGGTGATATATATATATACAAAGTGTTCTGAAACATTCCCGCCCAGATACAACCCACAAAGAGAAACAAACCTGACAAAAGCTAAAAGAAAGAGATACGTACATATATATATATACACAGGGTGAGATAACTCAACCTCAAAAAGGAAAAGAAATTAAAACTGCACCACAAGTAAGACGGGGATAAACTCCTAACAAAAGCAAAAAGGAGTTCCCAAGACAAAAAGCATCAAGTGCACTCTTCACTAGTCTTCATCCATGACCACCGAGAATGCACGCATTATTGGCACGACCTCCGTCGGGGTCCACACCAATATCATCATAATAATTAGGGCTCTGCTCCTCGTAATGAGCCTCCATGCCACAACGGCATCCACCTGCAGAATCATCTAAGAAAAACAATGTATAACAGAGTGTGAGCCCCACTGAGCTCGTGAGAGAAACATATCATCATGCATGCATGTGCAGCCACAATCCACATGATCCTACATGATATGCAAGTCCAGATTAATTATTAGCCAACTAGCAATACAACTAAGTCAGGTTAGTGGTACTACAATCCCCAATACATGTATCCCTGGTGTGGGCTTGGTTACTGTCACACCCCTATCCCAATAAGGGATAAAATATTATAAATGGGATATGACTAGGATGCCTCCCAACATCCTAATCACCACCAGGATCACCGATGTAGTGGCTTACCTCACAGTCACACAGTCGAGAATCAGGACTAATGTCAGAGTAGCGGAAGACTGATAATAAATACCACTGATTCTCATTTAGGGAAATAACTACAGTGATATTACATATACAAAAGGATTACCTTTGAGTACAATACTTAGTCCAAAAGTTACTATATTAACAGATTGTTTGAAATACAAAAAAAAAGAGAACATTGCATCAAAATGCAGCAACACATGTAACATAAAATATAAAAAATAAATAAAGTATCAACATCTATAATTCAGCTTTTGCCTCTGCATCGTCCAAGTCCTCCATCGCACCTAGATATAAATCTGCAACACATTCTAAAAGAAGGGTTCCCCGAGGGGTGAGCTTCCACTAGCCAATGAGGAGAAAGTTGAACCACACATACAACAAATATGCGACTGCAAGCCAAACCTGATGAACAAACATCCTTGACGTCCCATACCACCAATGATGACTCGCACCTCAAATCCGATTTACAGTCATGCAACATACGCAACTGTATGATATGCAATATGAATAATGATGATGATGATGATGAGATGTGATGTATGCATGAATGCTATGCTGTGTAGATTATTAGAATTGTAACCCTGGTATCGGAACTTACCCTCAATCCCCAACGATACAACACCATTAATCTACGACGTAGTAGAGCCATATCCCTGGTACCGAAACTTACCCGCGATCCCCAACGATATAACCCTAACTACATCAATGGAAGCCTGCCGGTCCCGAAACACACCACCGGTCTCCCAGTAAACCTCCGACAATCTCAACCACGGTACCAGAACTTACCCTTGATCCCCAGGTTGGATTACCAATAAGGCGATCATGGTGTAGGAACTTACCCTCTACCTCCTGTGTCCCTTTTGTACAAAATACAAATACAATATTGTGCAAAATGCTATATGATTCTATCATATAAAGAGGTATTTCGGGTGCGTCAACGTCCCATTCCATCTATCACCCGGGTACCAGCACGATACGGCACATAATAGGGCAAATATAATACATGATGAGAGGCATTAAACAATCACATAATCATTTTATCCATTTTCAATACCATCACAACATATAGCTATCAACGAACATTCACATGATCATAACCATAGGTAAATAATGCAAATATGCATTATAAATGAAGTATGATAAGTAAAGTGATTGCAAATAAAACATAGCATTTAAACATAGAATCACTCAATAAATAAACAAGGTCTAACCCCCACTCACTATTTGCTTGCTTGTCGTTCGGTGTGTCCGATAAGATTTACCTTGGTGCACGTACTCCCGTACCCATTATAAAGTCTGAGGATGCGTGAGAATATTTTTAGAAGTGTATAGGTGGGTCCTATAAAGGGTCCCAACAATTTAATTTAAGTTTGGGTCAAGACAGCAAGGACAGATGAAGGAACGGAGTCAGCCAGGTGAGTCCGATCGTTCCATTGTCACCATTCTTTTGAAATCTGAGAAAATTTTCATCTTCAGCCTTTCGTCCATGGAACCACAAGGGTCCCAGGGTTAGGGAGATGAGTCCAATCCTTCATTGGAGGTACAAAATACATAGTCCTTTATAGGACTTAGAGGGTTTAAGGGATTAGATCCAACTCCAAGGTTTTCCCCAAGTGTTACTATTGTGTATAGCCAAACACAAGCTTCCTAAGTCAATTACTTTCAATCTTCACCCCTATAGGTGTTATGGTTTTTAGGACCCTAAAAAGATCACTTCAAGGTCCAACAAGACCACCAAGGCCTAGTCTAAGCATTAGTCTTGGGATTCACGGGTTTGGAATCACGTTGGGATCTTCCAATTCTAGGATGAGGTCATAAGTCCCTTAGGACAGCAAGGGGGGATTTTGAGGGCATCAAGGGTAGACCTTGGCACCTTGATAGGTCAAATAATTAATATATTTAATGGGGACACTTTAGGTAGTAATTAACCCCCAACAAAGTCTTTATAAGTTTACTTGACAACCACAAAGCAAGTGGGGTCAGTGGGGTATAACTTAAGTCCTACAGTTGTTGTCAAAACGCAATAGCCATATGTGGGCCCACTTTCTAGGGTCTTCCATTGGGATTGGGTTCAAGGTTCTTTCATAAGAATTATATCCCTACAAGTCTACTTTACAACGCAACTTAAATCGCATCAATACGATATATATAGACAAAGTTACGGCCAAAATACTGAACAGTGGTCATGCTATAAAACTGCGAGCGGATCCACGAACGGATTCTATTGTGTGAGTCCGCCCATGCATCCGGTCAAACCCTGAGACACACCTGAGACACACCCAAGGGAGCTGAGCCATAGGAGGATCCACAATGGTGAGTCTGGTCCTTAGTCCGCTCATAGCAGAAACGAGTTTTCAAGTCCGAACGTCATCCAAATTGATCCCCAATGCCCCCAATGGCTTCAAGGGCTTGTAGGGATGGATCCTAAAGTTAATTAGGATCCTAATAACCCTAATGGCACAATGCATTGAGCCATCTATGGTCCATAACCAATTGCTCAACCCAAACTGGGGTTTTTGGGTGAAAACCTAAGTTTTCAAGGCTTGGGTTGTATAGCACTCCATTGGGAGGATTTAGGATGTGCAATGGCACCCAAAGGGACTAGGATCATGCCCCCAACAAGAACATTGGGTCCCAAGTGGAACCCAAGTCAAATCCAAGCTCCAAAATCCCAAAACCTAACTAGAAATTAGAGAAATAGAGAAATGGAAGAGGAGAGATAGCTTACCTTCAAGGGAGACAGCAAGCACAAGGCTAGGTGAGCCTTCTTTAACCTTCTTCCTTCTACTTCTCCTTCTCCTCTTCTTCCTTTCCTTTTCTTTCCTTTCTCCTTTCCCAACCTGGACAGCAAGAGAGGAGGAAGAGAATGCGAGTGAGGGAGTTGAGTTCTCCTTCCCCTTCTCTCCTTCTTCTTCTTCTTCTTCTTCTTTCTTCTTCTTCTTCTTTCTTCTTCTTCTTCCTTCTTTCCTCTTCTACGGTTTGGGCAAATGGGAGAAATGGGAAAAGCTTAAGGGATTCCTCTTCTTTTACCCCCCTTTAAGGCTAAAATAAACAATAAAAGTAAACTCCCTAAACTACCCTTAACTTTATTCCCTATTTCCTACAACAAGCCATGGTCCAACTATTGGGCTAAGGTTAAACCCATGGTCCTTGAACCAACCTAACTTCTCAAACCTAAAAGGAACCCATTGGCTATTAAAATGAAATGGGCCTTAGGGTCAGTTTGGTTGGCAGCCCAAATCTCCAAAAATCCATTTTATCTTAAGTTGGGTGTTAGGGTCAATTTGGCAAAGGTTCTTAGGTCCAATTGGTTAGGTTATGTTTGGCTTAGCTAAGGCCCAAAAATATGTTTTAGTCAAGGGCTTGTTTGGCTTGGTCCAATTAAAAGAAAAAAAATCATTATTTGTTTTAGTTAAGCCATGTGGGCCCCACAACATAGCAAAATCATCATTCAAAGATGAAGGGTGGGGTCCACCATGTCCGGGGGCATAGCCCTGAAGTCTAGGACACAGGGACGTGGGCCCCACACAGGAAAACAATAAAAACCAGCATGACAGTACGAACGGATTATCGGCCGGATTCACCAGCAGTGGATCCGATCATGACTCTGATGCTGCTATCATGGCCCAAACTTTAAGAAAAGTTACGGGGCATTGGCCCACACTTCTAATGCTTCGAGGGGATCCTTTTAGTAATATTTTAAGTTCAAGGTCTTTACTATTGACCATTGCCACCATGGCATTACCCTTTGGGTAAGGTCTAAATTACCCCGGGGTATTAGGGTATATTTTGGGTGCGGGTGTAACATCCCCCCAACCTTATTAAAAATTTTTCCCTTGAAGTTTGACGTGTCTAGGGTTCCGAATAGATGAGGATACTCCGATCGCCTTTCGTCTTCTCATCACCCAGAAGCTCCTTGACAAAAATGCTCACTCCATGGTACCTTTATAATGAGATAATATGGTTGTAGAGACTGAGCTTGTTGCACCCCAGGTTTTCTTCAGGTCCTCACCACAAGTCAAGACGGCAACAAGGTCAAGTCATTCCCAAATCAAAACATTAGCTGAGTCTAGGATGTACCTCCTCAGTATCAATGTATGGAATACATCATAGACTCCTGCCAATTAAAGGTAGTGCCAACCTGTACGCCTTTGGTTAGTGATCTTCTTAACTCTCATTCTTATTGAACCTCATTACCCATTTGGTTGGTGATACCCGAAGTAACACATCGTCTCCTACGGTAACTCCAGGTCCTCCCTTCCCATAGGGATATAACTCTTCATTGGCAAGTCCGCAACAAGCTAATGTGGCTCGTGAGTCAAGACAAGCGTTAGGCTGGGAGTGTACTCTCTCGACATCAATACATGGAACACATCATAATTTCCTGTCAAGGATGGTGACAGTACCAATTTGTAAGCCACTGGCCCTATTCCTTGCAAGGATCTCCTATGGCCCAATAATTCTCAGGCTCAACTTATCCCCTTCTTGTTGATTCGCATAACCCTTTCGTCTAGATTGGGCTGTCTTGATTTGCTCACGAATCAAAACCACCTTCTCACTTGTTGATTGGATCAACTCGGAATCAAGGATGCGACGTTCACCCAATTCGTCTCAATAGTGGATTGGTAACTGTTGTTATAAGCAAACTCAATGAGTGAGATGTGCTCATCCCAACTACCTTGCATGTCAATAGCACAGGCCCGAAGCATATCTTCCAAAGTCTGAATGGTTCTCTTTGATGGTTCGTCCGTCTGAGGATGGAAGACCGTACTAAAGCTCAGTAAGGTACCCATTACCTTCTGGAACCCACTCCAAAACTTTGATGAAATTCTGGGATCATGGTCAGAGATGATAATAACTGGTACTCTATGCAGTCAAATCACATTGTCAATATACAAGTGAGCTAGCTTGTCCATCGAGTAAGTGATCCTCATAGGGATGAAATGAGCTATCTTCGTCAACCTGTCATCTACCACCCATATGGCGACAATGCCTTTAGGTATACGGGGTAATCCAGTGATGAAGTCCATGGTAATTTGATCCCACTTCCATTCTGGGATGGGCAACGACTATGAAAGGCCATGAGGTCACTGCCTATCCGTCTTCGCCTGCTGACATGTGGGGTATCTTGCCACAAATTCAGTTACCCCTCTCTTCATCCCACTCCACCAATAGCTCTCTTTCAAGTCTCGGTAGCTACCTAAGTGATTTGGATAAGGAGAATCGTGGGCTTTGGATAACACTCCCTTCCTCAACTGAGTATCACTAGGTACGCACAGCCGATCTCTAAACATGAGAATGTCATTCTCAGCCAAAGTGAAGTCCAATTCTTGCTGCATGTCTTCTTTGATTGCCTCACTTATCCTTGAAACTCCTTAATAGATATTTGGGCTGACTTGATCTTTCCCACTGGTGTCGACTGTACTGATAAGGCTGCCCTAGACACGGTAGCACCTTCTACCAGCAACTCCAAGTCCTCTCTTTCTGTAGTGACGTAACTCCTTTGTCTAGTTTGAGCTACTTGGACTTAGGTTTCTAGCAACATTCACCACTAACGATGTAGTTAAAGATGATCCTGGGACCTGTGGGTTATAGGTAAACACACATAAGAGCCCAAGAGATTTGATCTTTGGACACAAACCATAAGGAAACAAAAGGTCCAACTAACCCTCTGGATCATGCCCAAAGTCATACTTCCATTATTTGGGGGTTGCAAGGTTAGGTTTGTACTACTTTCTTACAAGGCTTTTATTCTGAAAACTTTCACTTCCGGTTCTCCAATACCTTACTCAACTTTAGAATGAATTGGAATATTGATGGGCTCCATACTGTTCGCTCCCAATAACGGAGGGGACATTCAGTGACCCATTACTCCACTCATATCTATTGTTGAGTAAAGTTTTATCAAATCCTTCAGTTCTTGTTTCCATTTCAACCTTGATAGAACTAACTATACTAACATACAAAATAAACACTCAATAAAGCAAAAACAACGACAATACTACTCACAAGCAACATCAGCAAAACATGCACAGAAAGAAAAAAGAAAGAAATAATAATAATAATAATAATCATAACATACAAGCAAATAAGCCAACTAACACATACTTAATTAAACCTTATGCTAAGCAGGTAAGGGAGCACAAATACAAGTATGAATAGATACGGTGAGTCATATGCTATACCTGCCATCATGATTGGGTTTATCCTTACGCGCAGCTCCTGGACTTATGGCCCAGCTGATTACAATTATGGCAGCGAATGGTTGGTTGGGATCGCACATATGGTGTATTCATAGGCTCGCCTTGTGAACAACTCCTGGACATGTGCCCTAACTCATGATAGGTATACCAACGAATGTTCGGTCCATATAGCGACGATGTCACCATGGGTGGGGTTAACTGAAATGTCAGGTCCACTTCTGCCATGCTGCTCTGTATTGAAGTTGAGCCGAGGTATTGCCTCTCCTGTGCCTCTCTTGGTCCCCTAGAATCTGGGAAAGGCACTGGCCTCTGACGTGCCATCTTGAGAGCACAGTAGTTCTCTCGCTGCTTGTCCTCAATCACTTTGGCAACCTGGACCACCTCTGCATAAGAGGGGAGATTATGCAACACCACGATGTGATAATGCTGGGTCTCAGCCCCTTCTCAAATTTTTTGACCTTGACGCCATCAGGTTTCATATGCTTGGGAGCAAAGTAGAAGAGTTCTTCAAAAATCTGCTGGTACTCAAGGACTGACCTGGGTCCCTGGGTCAGGCTCATGAACTCAATCTCCTTCTGATCACGAAAGCTCTAGGGAAAGTAGCTTCCTAGGAAGGTCTCTGTGAACTGACCCCATGTAGGGTTGGGATACAATTGCCTGAAGTTATCCTTAGTGGACTGCCACCAAGAATCAACCTCACCTCTAAATTGGAAGCCAGTACACCTGATCTTATCCTCGTCTGTGCATTGAAGTACCTCAAAGATTCTCTCCATGTCCCTTATCCACTGTGCCGGATAGAGGAGATCAGTGGTCGCCTTTGTAAAAGTAGAGGGGTTAAGTTTCTGGAACCTCTCAGTCAACTTTGAGGCATCTACCCACTCGGGTGTTGGAGGTACTGGCTGCCTTTCTCTCTCTTGCACAACAGTCAGTAACTGAATACCCTAGGCTTGCATGAATGCCCGATTCTCTTGTTGCATATTTCGCAGTAAGTCTCCCAATACCGTTGCCCCATCTGAATTGGCTAGGGAAATGGGGACATCCGGTCGAGCTATGCCTAAAGGGTCAGCATCATGCTCGTTCGAAGGAGACGGTCTCCTACTTGAACAAGTGTGAGCCATAGCGAGAATCCTATCAAAAGACTTGCACCAAATCAATAAGTATAACATATATCATAGGTTATAGCATGCATAGAAGAAGTACCTATGCAGCGGAGTGGTGGTGTCACTCGGGGTTTTAGTTACACTAATGTTTTATGCTCTTTTCTTTATGTATTTCTTCGTTTCTAACAAGGTTTTGGTTATACTTTTCTTGCTGTCCTTATTGTAAGTTTGCACTCAAAATAGTAAAACCTATGTTTGTTGTAATAATGAAAACAAGAACATCACAGCAAGCAAGGTGTAGTTTTATGTATACTGTTCCTATTGTCTTTACTATTGTTTAAGTTTGTTGTTAAGACTTTTAGTATAAACCAGTGCACCTAAGGTTCAGCCGGACTGTGAGTTAAGCGAGAGCACCAATGCTCTGAGACCATATTTGTCACACCCCTATCCCAATAAGGAATAAAATATTATAAATGGGGTATGACTAGGATGCCTCCCAACATCCTAATCACCACTAGGATCACCGATGCAGTGGCTTACCTCACAGTCTCACAGTCAAGAATCAGAACTAATGTCAGAGTAGCGAAAGACTAATAATAAATACCGCTGATTCTCATTTAGGGAAATAACTACAGTGATATTACATATACAAAAGGATTACCTTTGAGTACAATACTTAGTCTAAAAGTTACTACATTAACAGATTGTTTGGAATACAAAGAAAAAGAGAACATTGCATCAAAATGCAGCAACCATGCAGCATAAAATACAGAAAATAAATAAAGTATCAACATCTATAATCCAGCTTTTGCCTCTGCATTGTCCAAGTCCCCCATCACACCTCGATATAAACCTGCAACACATTCTAAAAGAAGGGTTCCCCGAGGGGTGAGCTTCCATTAGCCCAATGAGTAGAAAGTTGAACCACACACACAACAAATATGAGACTGCAAGCCAAACCTAATGAGCAAACATCCTTGACATCCCATACCACCAATGATGACTCACACATCAGATCCGATTTACAATCATGCAACATACGCAATAGTATGATATGTAAAATGAATAATGATGATGATGATGATGATGATGATGAGATGTGATGTATGCATGAATGCTATGCTGTGTAGATTAATGGAATTGTATCCCTGGTACAGGAACTTATCCTCAATCCCCAATGATACAACGCCATTAATCTATGACGTAGTAGAGCCATATCCCTGGTACCGGAACTTACCCTCGATCCCCAATGATATAACCCTAACTACGTCAGTTGAAGCCTATTGGTCTCGGAACATACCATCGGTCTCCCAGCAAACCTCGGACAATCTCAACCATGGTACCAAAACTTACCCTTGATCCCCGGGTTGGATTATCAATAAGGCGATCACAGTGTAAGAACTTACCCTCTACCTCCTGTGTCCCTTCAGTACAAAATACAAATGCAATATTGTGTAAAATACTATATGATTCTATCGTATCGAGAGGTATTCCGGGTGCGTCAACGTCCCATTCCATCTATCACCCGGGTACCAGCACGACATGACACATAACAGGCCAAATATAATACATGATGAGAGGCATTAAACAATCATATAATCATTTCATCTATTTTCAATACCATCACAACATATAGCCATCAACTAACATTCACATGATCATAACCATAGGTAAATAATGCAGATATGCATTATGAATGAAGTATGATAAGTACAGTTATTGCAAATAAAAGATAGCATTTAAACGTAGAATCACTCAACAAGCAAACAAGGTCCAACCCCCACTCACTATTTGTTTGCTTGTCGTTCGGTGTATCCGGTAAGATTTACCTTAGTGCACGTACTCCCATACCCATTACAAACTCTGAGGATGCGTGAGAATATTGTTAGAAGTGTATTGGTGGGTCCTATGAAGGGTCCCAACAATTTAATTTAAGTTTGGGTCAAGACAACAGGGGCAGATGAAGGAACAGAGTCAGCCAGGTGAGTCCGATCGTTCCCCTGTCACCATTCTTTTGAAATCTAAGAAGATTTCACCTTCAGCCTTTCGTCCATGGAACCACAAGGGTCCTAGGGTTAGGAAGGTGAGTTCAATCCTTCGTTGGAGGTCCAAAATACATAGTCCTTTATAAGACTTAGAGGGTTTAAGGGATTAGATCCAACTCCAAGGTTTTCCCCAAGTGTTACTATTGTGTATAGCCAAACACAAGCTTCCTAAGTTAATTACTTTCAATCTTCACCCCTGTAAGTGTTATGGTTTTTAAGACCCTAAAAGGATCACTTCAAGGTCCAACAAGACCATCGAGGCCTAGTCTAAGCATTAGTCTTGGGATTCACCGGTTTCGAATCACTTTGGGATCTTCCAATTCTAGGATCAGGTCATAAGTCCCTTAGGACAGCAAGGGGGGATTTTGAGGGCATCAAGGGTAGACCTTGGCACCTCGATAGGTCAAATAATTAATATATTTATGGGGGACACTTTAGGTGATAATTAACCCCCAACAAAGTCTTTATAAGCTTACTTAATAACCACAAAGCAAGCGGGGTCACTGGGGTATAACTTAAGTCCTACAGTTGTTGTCAAAACACAATAGCCATATGTGGGCCCACTTTTGAGGGTCTTACATTGGGATTGGTTTCAAGGTTCCTTAATAAGAATTATATCCCTTTGAGTCTATTTTACAACTCAACTTCAATCGCATCGATACGATATGTATAGACAAAGTTACGGCTAAAATACTGAACAGTGATCATGTTGTAAAACTGTGGGCGAATTCACGAACGGATTCTGTTGTGTGAGTCCGCCCGTGCATCTGGTCGAACCCTAAGACACACCTGAGACACACCCAAGGGAGCAGAGCCATGGGAGGATGCACGATGGTGAGTCTAGTCCTTAGTCTGCTCGTAGCAGAAATGAGTTTTCAACTCCGAACTTCATCCAAATTGATCCCCAATGCCCCCAATGGCTTCAAGGGCTTGTAGGGCTGGTTCCTAAAGTTAATTAGGGTCCTAATAACCCTAATGGCACAATGCATTCAGCCATATATGATCCATAACCAATTGCTCAACCCAAACTTGGGTTCTTGGGTGAAAACCTAAGCTTTTAAGGCTTGGGTTGTATAGCACTCCATTGGGAGGATTTAGGATGTGCAATGGCACCCAAAGCGACTAGGATCATGCCCCCAAGAAGACCATTGGGTCCCAAGGGGAACCCAAGCCAAATCCAAACTCCAAAATCCCATAACCTAACTAGAAATTAGAGAATTAGAGAAATGGAGGAGGAGAGATAGCGTACCTTTAAGGGAGACAGCAAGTACAAGGCTAGGTGAGCCTTCTTTAACCTTCTTCCTTCTACTTCTCCTTCTCCTCTTCTTCCTTTCCTTTTCTTTCCTTTCTCCTTCCCTACTTGGATAGTAAGAGGGGAGGAAGAGAATGTGAGTGAGGGAGTTGAGTTCTCCTTCCCCTTCTCTCCTTCTTCTCCTTATTCTTCTTCTCTCTTCTTCTTCTTCCTTCTTTCTGTTGGTCAAACAATGGTCCAGGGATCAAACCATGGTTCCCTAGGGAAACCAATATACAGAAAAATTAGGGTTTTGCACACCCTGGGTTATCCCATGGTGTCCCATTGGTGCCCCATTTAATTTTAGGATTTCCCATGGTCGCCCATGGGAACCCTGGTGCATCCCTATTAGGGTTTCTCCTTCCCTATTGCGTCCCATGAAATTAATTATCACAATAGGGACGGAGAAATTCGTCTCTAGTCCATCACATGGCACGAGGGATCCATCCCATACTCGAATGCGTAGCGGAAATTAATCAATTCGAGTTTCTTTCGCATCCTATAAATATTAATAATCAATGAACAAAAGGAATTTATAAAGAACTACTAACCTGGTGAGCCTCAAGTGTTCCTCCTCCAATAGACAGTGGTTCTTCCTCCAGTGAGCGCTCCAAGCAAACAGATCTGAACCTCCAATGGTGCTACCACGGTTCTACACGTCGATCCCAGATGCCCTCAAACTCCTCAGCACAGATCAAGGGTTTCACAAACCCTAACTCTCAAACACCGGTGAGAGAAGCAAGAAGAAGAAGAGAAATCAAAAGAGGGAGAGAGAGAAACCAAAAACATGAGAGAGAGAGTGTCTGCTCCAAAAGCATGGAGAGCTGCCAACTTCTGCATTTTATGGTCCCCTATTTATAATAATAGGGTTTAATTAAATCCTAGATAGATTTAATAGAGCCCTAGTGAGAGTCTAACTCTCTCTCTCTCAGTCTGGCAGTTCTGTTTAAACTCAAAGTGCTACACAGGGGAAGAAGCAGAATCTAATAGGGAAAGTATTAATTATATTCTTTATTTAATTATTAATGGATAATTATAATTAACACCAAATCCATTAATTAAATAAAGAGTCAATTAAGTTAGCAAATTCCAAATAACTCCCTATATGTTAACAGTTTATCATATAAAACCCCCCCACTAATCAACACCATCATTATGGAATCTAGGGCATGTACACATATACTGCCAAACCCCAATCCATAGTGCATGTCCATATAAGAGCGTCTGTGCATCCAATCGGGTCCCGCAAAACTCAATAAAACACTTTATTTGAAATAACTATAAATAATGTATCATTTTATGTAAAATAAATTTTACAAAACCATTTCCAAAACAGTACTGGATCCAGATTCTGATCCGACCATGCACAGACAGTCTCTATCTTGGTGTTCCCCAATCGGGCAGTGGTGACCGTGTTGGATAACTCCTTCACTCACAAAGTGTTCACGCATTCCCAGAACACCGGCTTTGACTCGCTTGAGTCTCAGCCATTGATGAACCAAAGAATGCGATCACACTTTGCAAGGAGGTTCCTCAGTGCGGTGTCGGTGACACATGTCTATCCCTTCCTACATTTGGTAGTAATACATGAGGGAATCGACAAAGTAGATTCTTCACCAATGCACACATCAAACATGTGAGCACTCGCATTCGTACCCTGACATCACATGTCTAGGCATACCCAATGCGACGACCATATGATAAAGGTGCCCAGCCCAAACCCTAGTCTTGACTACCATTTTATGTATAACTTACAGACACATAATGCTCAAAAAGTTTATATCGCATGTGACAATATTAAACTAAAATGTGTAAATGTTTAATACAAAGGTGAACCGGGTTGAACCGGACCGAACCGGGTTTGAAGGACACACACTTGTCCAACAATCTCCCACTTATACATCAAAGCCAATTCCCCATACATTTTAAACCCATGCCCTCCATGTGTTTCTCAAACACTCTTGGTGACAAACCCTTTGTCATGGCATTAGATACATTTTCAGTTGTGTCCACTTTGGAGATACTCACGTCACCCTACTGGATAATCTCTCTGATGAGGTGATACTTCCGCTGCACGTGCTTGTTCCTCTGATGAGCCCTAGGCTCCTTAGCTTGTGCAATGGCCCCTCTATTGTCACATAACAGGGGAATAGGGCCCTTGACAAGATCAGGGACTATCTCCAAATCTGATAGGAATTTCCTCAGCCAAACACCTTCTTTTGCTGCATCACAAGCTGTAAGGTATTCTGCTTTGGTAGTAGAATCGGTTGTAGACTTTTGTTTCACACTCCGCCACACAATGGCACCTCCACCCATTAGATATACCATCCCGGACGTGGATTTTCTGTCATCCTTATCAGTTTGGAAATCCGAATCTGTGCATCCCAATACTGACAACTGATCAGATCCAAAAACCAAGAAATATTCCTTAGTCCTTCTCAAGTACTTGAGGATATTCTTGACAGCACTCCAATGCTCGCGTCCAGGGTTAGATTGATAACGACTTACCATACCTACTGCATAGCAAATGTCCGGCCTCATACACAATATAGCGTACATAAGACTCCCTACTGCTGAGGCATAGGGAATGCTCTTCATCTCTTCAATGTCTGTCTGAGACTGAGGACATTGAGATCTGGAAAGACTGACTCCATGTCTGAAGGGAACACTTCCCCTCTTGGAGCTCTCCATACTAAATCTGGCCAGGACTTTGTCTATATAGGTAGCCTGTGACAAGCCTAGCATCCTTTTCTGGCAATCTCTTACGAGTTTGATCCCAAGGATATAGCTAGCTTCACCAAGGTCTTTCATCGAAAACATTGTGGATAACCACTATTTTACTGATGAAAGGAATCCTACATCGTTACCAATCAGCAATATGTCACCTACGTATAAAACAAGAAAATATACTGCCCTCGCACTGATCTTCTTGTAAACGCATGGTTCATCCATGTTTTGATCAAAACCAAATGATTTGATTGATTGATCAAACCTGATGTTCCAGCTCCTGGAAGCCTGCTTCAGCCCATAAATGGACCTCTGCAATTTGCACACCTTTCTTTCTTCCTCCAAGGAAGAGAACCCCTCTGGCTGTTCCGTGTAGATTTCCTCTTGAAGGAACCCATTTAGAAATGCAGTCTACACATCCATCTGCCAAATCTCATAATCAAAGTGTGCTGCGATAGCCAATAAAATCCTGATGGATTTCATCATCGCTACTGGTGAAAAGGTTTCCTCATAGTCTATACCCTCTTTCTGGGTATAGCCCTTTGCTACCAGTCTCGCTTTGAATCTTTCGACCTTTCCATCTGCACCCTTCTTCCTCTTGAAGATCCATTTGCATCCAATTGGCTTGATGCCAAGTGGTGGATCGACTAGAATCCAGACCTTGTTGGAATGCATCGAATCAATTTCAGAGCGCATTGCCTCCAGCCAACTAGTGGCATCAACATCCTTTAGAGCCTCAAGGTATGTCATTGAATCATCATCCGATTCAACCGATACCGTGTGGAACTCTTCCACAGTTTCCTCTTCGGTTCGAAGAGTTAACCTTGTAGGTGGTCTAATAGTCCTCCCACTGCGTCGAGGTTCCTCAGGTGTTGGTATTTCAGCGGGTATGTCAGTTGGTCTCACTTCTGGAAGTGACGTTTCTGAGCCATCTGATAGCTCTTTTATGACTACTGGTTCAGACCTCTGGGTCATCATTTCTTCCTCAAAAAATGTGACATGTTTACTTACAATGACCTTTTGGTCAACTGGGTCATAGAAATAATAGCCTATTGTGCCTTTGGGGTAGCCTAAGAAATAGCATCTCGAAGTCCTGGATTCCAACTTGTCTGTCTATTGCTTTCGCACATGTGTTATGCAACCCCATACCCTAAGGTGTTGAATACTGGGCTTTCGCCCCTTTCATAACTCAAAGGGTGTCTTGACTACAGACTTAGATGGAACCCTATTCAAGATATATATCGCCGTCTCTAAAGCATACCCCCAGAAAGAAAGAGGCAGCTCACTATAAGTGAGCATCATCCTGACCATATCCAATAGGGTCCGATTGCGTCGTTTGGATACACCATTTTGTTGTGGTGCGCCTGGATTAGTTAGCTGACTAACTATCCCTTGGGATATGAGATGTTCTTTAAAATCATCCGATAGATACTCCCCTCAACGATCTGATCGAAAGGACTTGATGCGTTTATCGAGCTGTCTTTCGACCTTGGCTTGAAATTCTTTGAATTTATCAAAGGCTTCCGATTTCCTACGCATCAAGTATATACAACCATATCTAGAGTAATCATTGGTGAACGTGATAAAGTACTCATACCCATATCTTGCTTGTATGTTTATGGGTCCACACACGTCAGTGTGTATCAACTCCAATAGATCTGTGGCTCTAGCACCTTTATTGCTAAAGGATTTCTTGGTCATTTTACCTTGAAGGCATGACTCACAGGTGGGGAATGGTTCCATCCTCAGACTCTTTAAGGGCCCATCCCTCACCAATCTACTGATTCGGTCCACATTTATGTGACCCAATCTTAGATGCCACAGATATGTTGAGTTCACTAGAGCTGCTTTCCGTTTCAAATCAACATTTGAAACAACATTCATTCTAATAGGGCAATCTAGAAAATACAAACCACTTTGCATATATCCGGATGCCACAAAGGAATTATTAAAACGAATAATCAATTTAGAATTAAAGGAAAAACTATATCCGTCCAAAACAAGTTTTGAAACTGAAATTATCTTCCTCTTAAAAGAGGGTACATAATAGCAATCCTTTAATACTAAACTAGCAGAACTAAAATTTAAAATAAAAGTTCCCACAGCCAACGCCATGGTCTCAGCTCCAGTGCCCATCCAAAGACGCACTTCATTTCTTTCCAGGTTCCTTGTCTCCTTGAACCCCTGCAAATCGTTGCAAATGTGAACAGTGGATCCACTATCCACCAACCAAGAATTGGTCGGTTCAAAAGACAAATTAGACTTATAAAGAACGTGAACATCACATGTACCTTCTTTAGCAGCCTCTGTTTCATCTGGCTTCTTGTCTTTCAAAGTTGTCAGGTAAGCACGACAGTTTCTTTTCCAGTGACCCTCCTTCTTGCAATAGAAGCACTTGCCTTTGTCTTTATTGCCAGACTTCCCACCCTTGGCTTTCAGGGTCTTGCCCTTACTTCCCTTTTTCTTCTTCTTCCCATTTGAAGAAGGTTTTGCCTCAGTTGCATTGACCTCAGCCTTGTCCTTTTTCAAGGACACTTCAGCCTCTACCAATGCATTAGCAAGCTCGGTGAGCTCCATCTCCTTCTCGGACATCTTGTAGGACATCCTAAAAGGTGCGTAGGTAGAAGTGAGTAACGCTAAGATCACATCAGTCTTGTATCGTAGGCTGAAATCAATCCCCATGGATTCCAGTTTTTCAAACAGATTGATCATTTTCATTACATGATCCATCACTGGAGTCCCTTGGGACGTCTTGGAGTTATGGATTTGACTCACCGCATCAGAATGTGCGTGTGTCAACTGCCTGTTGAACAATTCAGCAAGCTTATCCATTTTACCCCTAGCAGTGCGTATATCCTTGACTGAGTCTACAACTGACTTTTCCAACGATCCTAGGATATAGAGTGATGCCTTGGAATCCCTCATGTGGAACTCTTGCATCTCTTCATTTGCCTCAAAATTGTTCGGGTCAGGTTGAGGAGGAACTTGTTCATCTAGAACTATGTACAGTCCTTCAGCAGTCAGGAGCAACTTAATGCTCCGGTACCAATCGACACAGTTTGTACCATTAAGTTTGTATTCGCTAATGAGTGTTAAAAGGTTGGAATTAACGGCAGCCATCATATATTAATCTACACATGCACAAGTAAATAACCACATGCTAATTAATGACCATTGAAAATAATAAATTGAACACACACACATCAATGGTCTTTCATGATTTGGGTTTTCCTCATAACCCAGAAGATGAATTGGATACCTATAACCCTTGCATGCGTAACTTATCCTGTCGGGAGTCATTATACACACCATGGTAGTGTGGACTAAGCTGTCCGCCTCATGGGCTTCCAATATTTTCGGCCACCTGGGTGTCATGTCTAGATCCCGTCGGTGACATACACCCAAGTCATGTACTTACCTATTGCATTAGTTAGAATCATGGAACCATGAAAGAGAGGAAAAGAAAAGGACCAGAATTTTTACATCGCCTCCATTTCTGCACCTGTAGTTGTAGTCTGCTCATATCCTCCGTTATATTACCTTCAAAGCTTCGTTAGGAAATCGGATTTGTCAAGCAAATGGTGAGTTGATTTCTATCCATACAGATTTGACCTTTCCCTGCCATGAAGATCATAACTCACTCAATACAGATCAAAATTGAGTGATTCCAACTCCGTTAGTCAATAAATACTAAAATTTACACATTTTGTAGAAATAGATATCTTCCAATTCCACATATAAGTGGATTAAAAGTCGATTTGAAGTTGAGTAAAAAATTCTAAAAATTTCAAATTTCAGGGAGAAGTACACATTGATTAATTCGACAAACCTACTTGTGAGTGGAATTACACAACTCATATTTTATTTTAATTATAAAAGCTCTCCTTCTATCTTCTAAACTTTCTCTTTTCAATTTGTGAGTGACACTCATAGAACCATCTTATTTTATATTTGTATTTTCTTCACAATGATGTTTCAAACCATGAGTTGATTGTTTATTGTGTCTTATGGAAGTCTTGTTTAGCCTCTTGTCTTTCTTTAAAAGCATGTATGTTATTGTATAAATTATAAAGTATATTTTTAATATTGTAGACACTATATGATTTACAACATGATGATGTTCCATGATGATGCATGATAGTTCATGGCATATAGATGCATACCCTACCAATGTGGGTTAAATATTGGGATGGACTAGAGGAAGTGATTGGTGGACCGCTACATAAGGGCTAGAGTAGCTTATCCAGACTAAGGGAGTCATTCATTGAGCCTAGTTCATTGGACCAGATGAGAGTAGTGCCAGCTAGGGTGGGTAAGGTTGACCGCTATACAAGGGCACGGTGTTCCCCTCCATAGGAGCCTTGTATCGAACTACGAGAACCAAACTCCCTGTCCTATTTCTCTCCGTGTTCTACAAAGACAGAGATAGAAAAGAATAGCATGGCATTGTAAAGCAGAGCATAGCATGTTTTAGAGTACAACGTATATGCTTAAATGTTTTGTAAAAAAAATGTATGATATGATATGTTATAGTATTTTTTTTTTTCTTTTCTTGAGTAGGATTTAAGTGATTCTATTCATGGTTATTTGATCATATGATTGTTATAAAAGGAAAGCCAATGGGGGAATATTGGATATTCCACCCAATATTGGATTCCTCTAGCATTGTAGATCTTTTCTCATTGAGAAAGATTGCATGGGTAGATAATTGAGTCATATTTGGAAACTCAATATATCACAACCATGTGAGCTAGTTTTTGGGATTTTGTGAGATGCTAATACATAATATTAGTGGGATTGCAAAATCACATGAGTGATACACACAAAACCCAAAAACGTTGAGCTCTCTCTCCCTCTCCAAAAACCGTTCTCCCCTCTCTCTCTTCTTTGGTGTTTGATCCTAGATGAAGAACACAAGGTGGTGTGTTCCTTGGTAGTGTGGAGGAGATACACAGCTTGACCGTGGGAAAGCAAAACTTGTGTGGTGCGTGGAACGATCGAGAAAGGGTTATCATCGATTAGAGGTCTTGCACTTGTGAGGCTTAGGTAATAATAGATCCCTGCTTCATTCTGTTGTTGAATAACTTCTCCCATCGATATGGTGATCATGTTTACGCTTCCGCTGCTATCGCATTTGCGATGCCTTCAGTGGCATCAGAGCCTCTTTATCAATGGGGTTGTTTTCAATTTATTTATTTTTCATTATTTATGTGATGCTCTTAAAAATTTATTCAGTTTTTATTTTTAAAACAAAAAAATAAAATTTTGGGATGAGATGCATGTGACCAAGGGGCCGCGGGCTGGCTGCCTGCGTGCGCCCCACCAGCAGCATGCACCCCACCCCATGCCATGGCCATGCCCCCCTCTTCGTGGGTGCCTGGCTGCCTGTGGCATGCACGCATGGCTGCCAGCCACGTGCATGCGTGGGTAGCCTTGCTGCGTGCAGTGCTGCCTTGTGCCTTTGTGCACTGGTTTAATGATTTTCCCTTTTTTGCTATATTTTGTGTAGCAGTTTTTCATTATTAAATGTTTTCCCTATTGAAGGGAATTTCATTGGAGAAGATGGGTGGAGAGATTCCTCCCTTCACCCACCTTCCCTAATAGGCATAATGGTTTATTATAATTTTATGATTATTAATTTTATTTCAAGCATGTATGTGATGGCTTTGTGGGGGTATGTGTCATGACCATTATGGAATAAGTTGTCATGTTAATGGTCATGTAATGCACATAACCATTATGACATAAGTTGCCATGGTAATGGTTGCATGATAGATGCATTAGATGCACATGATCATAATGACTTGGATTGTCATGGTAATGATGATTTTATGTGTTTTTGGACAATTTTCACATAAAATATTAAAATATTATTTTTGAGCATCATATATGTAATGAGGACCATGGTTATGGGATTTAAAAATTACATGCATTAGATGTATGTGTGTGCTAGGCATGGCATGGATGTGATTTTATATGTAATTTCCTTCTTTTCTCCAGGCAGCCCAATTTTGGTGGACTGGTTTCCTGTTATGTAATTTTATTTATTTGGAAAGAATTGTAATAATTTTTGGGAATTAGTTTAAAATTATTTATTGTAACCACTTAGAGTTCGTGTTGAGATTGGAATCGTGTTTTTGGATCATGAATCAAGGATCTTGGCGGTTCGTTGGAAAGAAGATTGAAGGAAGGACTTGCTCACTTGAAGTGTCCAAGTTTATTACAGCTTTTTAGAATTTTTCCCTGTAATAGATAGTTGCATATGCATTATCATACTATAATTGCCATGAGTGGGAGTGACATATGAGCCTATGATTGCTCCCATCCATCTTTTAATCAAAGTGAGTTTATCATGGTTATGAACTCATGTTGATTAAAGATGCTATCCCATAACAATTGGTGTTTATATGTTTATAGTTTTTCCTTGGATGGATGTGCAGTTATGTTTATACATTGGATGTATAGTTGTGGATTATATGTGTTCCTATTTTTCCTCATTTTCAATACAAGTGTGATATGGGAAACCCTGGTTGGTGGGATTCTCATGGCCTCCCTTAGTTGGTGAGTATAGAATTTTCATTGATCTACCCTTGTAGATGCCGATCAAATAATATTTGGGTGAATTGGTGAAATTGTCTGCACTCATCTCACATGTGATAAGTAGAGAATGTGGTCAGTGGTATATGTACTATGATAATAGGCATTAACCCACAAACACCATAGTTCCCTCCAAAATTAAGGGTAAACACTTGACTTGAGTGTGTGTCAGCCGATAGGAATGGACATGACACTTAGGTGGCTAAATTACATTAGAAGTCTAAGTGACGGACATAATAGTCCACCCAACTAAGATGCGAATGATGAACTCCGATAGGCTAAGTCAGGAGCATGAGGGTTGATCGTTTCCAATTTGTGCCCTACAAGCTAGAGGGAAGCTTGGGGTGTGATTGACCATTGATTGTTCTTACCCCAGTTATTTCAATGGTTGTAGATCATGCTAATTATTAATTTTTGTACATTATGTAGATTTAAAAAAAAATGTCAACCCAAATGAACTATGCCACCCTTATCAAAGACCATATTTTGACCGGCCCAAACTAAGTTGACTGGAGGAGGAACATCAAGTTACTCCTGTCTGCAGAAGGTCTAATGTCTGTCCTAGACGAAGAAAAGCTTGAATTTCCTAATGAGGAGAACCCTAATTCTAAGCCGGTCTATGAGTTGTTTCGACAGAAAAACTCTAAGGCAAAACTCCTCATGTTGAGTTCTCTGGAGAAGACCATCGCTGATTCGGTCAAGGATCTGTACTTGATCAAGGACATGATGGAGGAGTTGAAGGAGATGTATGGGTGAGAAGAAAGAAATGCCCATCATCAACTGGTGACACTCCTCCATAGCACGAAGATGGCTCAAGGTACTCTGGTTATTGACCATGTCATGAAAATGACAAACTTGTCCCAAGAACTGGAGAACCTTGGGACATCCTTCAAGCTGAATTACAAGATAGATGTCATCTTCTACTCTTTACCTCAGGAGATCTATGGATCATTTATTATTAATTATAACATAAATAAACTCTCCATGGAACTCCCTGAGCTGGGCAACATATTGCAAGAAGTGGAAGCTGCATCCAAGAAGCAGAAAGTGGAGGTCTTAACTATAGAGGACAAGTCTTCTTCCTCAAAGCCCAAGGGCAAGAAGAAGACGAAGAAGGCTAACAAGGGTAAAAACCCTAAGGTTAGCAACAAAGGAATTCAAAAGAACAACGGCAAGGGTACTTGTTTCTATTGTAAGAAGGACGGACATTGGAAGAAGGAATGTCGTGCTTTCTTGCCTGCTCAGAAAAAGAAGCAAGAGAAACAGGAAGAAGGTATTTCTGAAACCTTAGTCCTTTATGAGTCTAATTTGTCAGAGGAACCTACTAACACATGGTTGGTGGACTAAGGGTCTACCGCCCATATTTGTAACTTGTTGCAGGGGTTCAAGCTGACAAGAAGACTGAGTAAGGATGAAGTTCATTTGCAAACGGGTACGGGTGCTGAGGCCATTGGAGATTTTACTTTAGTTTTGATAATACTACTTTAATTTTGAAAGATTGTTTTTATGTTCCTCATTTCAGGAAGAACATTGTTTCTGTTAGTAGGCTTGTTTTGGATGGTTACGCTTTCCTTTTTGGTAATAAGTTAACTATTCGGCTTAATAATTCATTTATTACTTCTGGCCTACTAGATAACGGATTATATCTCTTAAAACCGGTACTACAGATTAATGAGATCTCCAATAATTCTTTGAAAAGAAAATCAGTCCAAGATAATTCAACATATCTTTGGCACTTGAGGTTAGGTCATATTGGAGTAGAAAGGATAAATAGGTTGGTGAAGGATAGGCCTTTGGAATCATCGAAGGTAGAACCTTATCCAACCTGTGAGTCGTGTTTACAAGGAAAGATGACCAAGAAACCCTTCTCTAACAAGGGAAGAAGAGCCGAAGCTATGTTAGAATTGATACACTCAGATGTATGTGGACCCATTAACGTTCAGGCGAGGTATGGTTACGAATACTTCATGACCTTTACTCATGACTACTCTCGTTATGATTATATATACTTGCTGCACCGCAAGTCGAAAACCTTTGACAAATTCAAGGAATTCCGAGCGGAGGTTGAAAAATAGTTGGATAATTGCATCAAGTGCCTCTGATCTGATCGAGGAGGAGAGTACTTATCAGATAAGTTCAGGGACTATTTGAAAGAAGCCAGGATCATAACCCAGTTGACTGCCCCAGGAACACCTCAACAAAATGGAGTTTCAGAAAAGAGGAACCGAACCTTGTTGGACATGGTTCGATCCATGTTGAGTTATTCAGAACTTCCATTGAGTTTTTGGGGTTTCGTCCTAGAAACTACCATCTATATACTGAATAGGGTGCCAACAAAGTCTGTGACCAAAACACCTTTTGAGTTGTTGTATCAGCGTAAGCCAAGTCTTCAACATCTTAAGGTGTGGGATTGCATAGCACATGTAAGAAAACAATAGACAGATAAGTTGGAATCCCGAACAGATAGATGCTATTTCTTGGGATACCCTAAGACTACAATAGGCTACTACTTCTATGACCCTGTTAATCAAAAAGCCATAGTTAGTAAGCATACGACATTTCTTGAGGATGACATGATCTCACCAAGGTCAGATCCAGTGGTCATTAAAAAAATAACTGATGACCAAGTACCCTCTGCGCCGACAAAAATTTCAGTTGACGTACCCACAGTTGAGCAACAACCTCAAGAGCCTAGGAGTGGAAGGTCTATCAGATCACCAACTCGTTTGAACCTTCTCATAGAGGAGGATCAAAAGGTGAAAGACTTTCACATGGTGTCTGATTGTTCAGACACAGATCCTTATACTTATGCCGAGGCTCTTAAGGATGTTGACTGGTGAAATGGCAGGAAGCTATGTGCAGTGAAATAGATTCCATGGATTCTAATCATGTCTGGACTCTTGAAGATCTGCTAGAAGGGGTAAAACCCATTGGCTATAAATGGACCTACAAGAGGAAGAGAGGTGTGGATGGAAAGGTGGAACGTTTCAAGGCAAGACTGGTGGCGAAGGGATACACTCAGAAAGAGGGTGTTGACTATGATGAAACCTTCTCACCTGTAGCGATGATTAAATCCATTCAGATTCTATTATCGATTACTGCATACCATGACTATGAAATCTAGCAGATGGATGTACAAACCGCTTTCCTCAATGGTTATCTTGATGAGGTCATATGCATCAGCTAGAGGATTTTGTCTCCCCAGAGGAGGAAAACAAGGTATGCAGGTTGTTGAGGTCCATTTCTGGACTAAAATAAGCTTCCAGATCATGGAACATCCATTTTGATCAAATTATCAAGGATTTTAAGTTTGAACAAAACATTGATGAGCCATGAGTGTATAAGAAAATCTGTGGGGGTGCCGTCTGTTTACTTGTCCTATATGTGGATGATATACTGCTCATTGAGAATGATATGGAGTTACTTTCATCTGTAAAGATGTGGTTATCCAAAACATTCTCAATAAAAGATCTGGGTGAAGCCAGCTATATCCTAGGAAATAAGCTTGTGAGAGATCGCAAGAAGAGGATGTTGGGATTGTCATAATCCACCTACATTGACAAAATGCTTGAGAGGTTCAACATATAGGATTCGAAGAGAGATAATGTGCCTCTCAGACATGGAATCGGTTTATCCAAGTCACAATGTCCTCAAACTCCTTAGGAAATTGAGACTATAAAGAGAGTTCCTTATGCTTTGGTAGTAGGGAGTTTGATGTACACCATGTTGTGTACCAGGCCAGATATTTGTCATACTGTAGGGATTGTGAGTCGATATCAATCCAATCCAGGATAAGAACACTGGACAGCTGTCAAGGGGAAACTCAAGTAACTAAGGAGGACCAAAGATTACTTCCTTATATATGATTGTGATCAATTGTCAGTGGTTGGATATACGGATTCGGATTTTCAAACTGACAAGGATGACAGAAAGTCTACTTCTGGGATGGTTTTTATGATTGATGGGGGTGTAGTGATTTGGAGGAGTGCCAAACAGAAGTCAACAGCTGATTCCACGATAGAAGCTGAGTACTTGGCAGCTAGTGAGGCAGTCAAGGAAGGTGTCTAGCTCAAGAAATTCTTGACAGACCTAGGGGTGGTCCAGAACTAGTGGAGCGACCCATACAATTGTTATATGACAACAAGGGAGCTATAGCACAAGCGAAGGAACCAAGAGCTTAGAGGAACAAGCATGTGGAGCAAAAATATCACTTGATTCGTGAGATTATTCAGCGTGGTGATGTAGCCATAGCTAAGGTTAACATTGCAGATAACCTATCTGACCCCATGACTAAGGCATTGCCTCCTAGTGTTTTTGAGAAACATGTTGGGAATATGGGGGTAAAGTCCATGGGTGACTGGCACTGATGTACAAAACTCCATCTTTTGAATTAATGAATTTTGTTTTTTATTAGCATGATCAGTTGTTGAGCTCAGTTATTGTCCTTAGGTATTCATAGCTAAAACTGTTCACCACTGGGGACGAGACTGGACATTCCATCTGGCATGGTGGTCACCTTGTGTGTGCTTAGGGAGGATATTTTCCCAAGACACAAATGTGAGTGTACATTTGGTGTGTACATTAGACTGGATCACTTAAGAATTTCACATGTGGTGTACTGTCAGTTTGTAAAGAAAATGAGATTCTCTTAAGGGGGCCAAAAAGTTATGAGTTATACCTTGTTTTCGACAAAACTCACCAAATTCATCTATGTTATCAAATTCACCACCATGGTCACTTTTTATAGAAGTGATCAAGTAACCCTTTCGATTTTGTATTCTCTTGCAAAGAGCTACAAACTCCTCGAATGCATCATTCTTATGCTTGAGGAAAAGGGTCCAAGTGAAATGGGAGTAGTCGTCGACAATAACGATAGTATACTTCTTTCCTCCCAGGCTAGTGGTTTGAATTGGTTCAAAAAGGTCAAGATGAAGTAGTTGCAAAGGTCTAGAAGTAACAACAGAATTAATGGCTTTGTGATCTACCTTTGTAAGTTTACTTCTTTGACATGCTCCACAAGTGTGTTGCTTATCAAATTTCAACTTAGGTAGATTTCTCACCAGGTTCTTAGAAGAGAGGGATTTAATAATCTTACGATTAATATGTCCCAATTTCCTATGTCATAGGGTTACATCATCAAATTTAGAAAAGAGACATGCATTATGAGAATTTATACTAAATACACAAGTATAAACAGTATTCTTTCTACTTCCTTCAAGAATAATATTATCGTTAGAGTCCTTGATCTCACATATAAAGGCATTAAAATTAACAACATAACCAATGTTACATAGTTGACTCACACTAAGTAAATTATACTTAAGATTATCAACTAAATTAATGTTAGAAATGATTGTACCTCCAAACTTTATGGATTCGTTTCCAATAATTCTTCCTTTGCTATTGTCTCCAAAAGATACCCATCCCCCTTTTTACTTTTTTAGCTCCGAAAAATACCCTTGGATTGGATGTCATGTGCTTTGAGCAACCACTATCGATGTACCATTCCACATTGCTCATATCCTATAAAACAAAGATACTTAATAAAACTTTGATCCCTATTGTATGTTGGGTCCGTCATTGTTAATATCATACCTTTCCCTTGGTCTCCAAACCATTTGGTTACCATTTGTCTTTTGGTTATCATACCAATTTGGGTATGATTGGGGGTTCCAAGGTCTTTGGTTTTGGGATACTCTATATGAACCTTGGTTCTTGGGTGGTCTTTGCACTTTAGGTGGATTTCTCCTGTTTTGACTATTGAAAGATCTTTTAGGAGGTTGACCATTGAATAGTCTTCTAGGAGGGCAAAAATGTTACTTCATATGATAGCATTCCCAAACAGTGTGTCCCTTCTTGTTGCAATTATTGCATACAACGGTTTGAGGGATATATGTGGTCTTCCCTTTGGGATTGGGTTTGCTAAATTGAAGGCTTTTCTTTCTTAAGTAGCACTCCTCAATAGAGTGACCTTTCTTCTTACAATAGTTACAAAACTTCTTCTTTATTTTCTTACTTGCCATTTTACTTGTACTTGGCTCCTTTGATTGACTTGAACCTTTGTTCACATCATAGCCTACCCCTTCTTTGTTAAAAGGTGTTTTGGAGGCATTTCCAAGTAAGATGTTAAGAGTTCCTTTTCCATTGGTAAATGATTCTAAGGCTTTACACAATTTCTCTTTTTCTTCTTCTAAGATGTTAACTTGAGAAGTTAGAGTTGTGTTTTGGTCTTTAAGGGTGTTTAACTCTTTCAAGAGATTCTTTTTGGTAGTGGTTAGCTCCATGCTACTTTGGTAGAGGTCTTCAAAAGCTTATTCCAATTCTAAAAAATCCTTATCTTTATGAGATGGAGAAGTGGGAGTTACCTCATTTTGGGTTTCTTTATCTTCAGTTAGTTTGTTCTTCTTCTTCTTGAGATGCTTCTTCATCATCCTCTTCATCACTTGAATCAAAGGTATGTTCAGCTTTATAGGCCTTCCTGTATTTTTTTATTTTAGGACAATCTCCTCTAAAATGTCCAGGTTTTCTACATTCATAACACACAATATCTTTTGAAAAAGAGTCAATATTATCTTTAGAAACATTCTTACATTTTTTATCCTTGGAAAATCTTTTCTTGTTGAATGAAGTTTTGCCCTTGTTCTTCAAGAATCTTGAAAACTTCTTGGATAAATAGGCGATCTCATCATCCGAGAGTTCTTCATCATCATCGCTAATTTCATAAGATTTAAAAGCCACAACTTTCTTCTTTGGTTCATCCTCTTTGGTGTCTTGTTTGAGTTCCATCTCATGAGTTTGGAATGATCCCAACAACTCATCTAAGCTTAGCTTATCAATGTCCTTTGATTCTTTTATTGCTCTAGTCTTGGATCTCCATTCTTTTGAGAGAGATCTCAATATCTTTCGAACGTTCTCTCCGTTGGAGTAAATCTTTCCTAAACCTTTCAACTTGTTCACAATGTTAGTAAAACGAGTGAACATAGCATATGTCTTCATCATTTTTCATTTTAAATAGCACATATTCATTTACTAACATGTCAATTTTAGATTGTTTGACTTCAAACGTACCTTCATAGGTAACAATAAGCTTATCAAATATCTCCTTAGTGGAGTTACACATGCAAGTTCTATTGTACTCTTTTTCTCCTAGAGCACATTGAATATAACTTATAGCAACAAAATTGAGTTGGATCTTAGGTTTTTCAACTGAGGCCCACTCTTCTTTGGGCTTGTCTATGGTATTTGGTCCATTTTCAATTACTTTCTATGCGTCAATGTTATTGGCACACACGAAGTTCTTGAAACTATTCTTCCAATAGGAGAATCCTTCACCTTCAAAGAAGGGAGGTCGGGTAATGTTATATCCTTCAATCTTACGATTGGCAGAGGATCCCATAGTCTTAAACTCTTAAATAGATTATAAAAATCACGGTCTTGAGCTCCCGCTTTGATACCAAATGTGAATTCACCTAGAGGGGGGTGAATAGGTGAAGGTTGGAAAAATAAAAACTTATGCGGAAATTAAAACAAATTACCAATATAATGACAAACAATAAATCAAAAGTGACACAAGGGATTTATAATGGTTCGGCCAATACTTGCCTACGTCTACTCCTCTCACCTTAGAGAGAATTTTACTATGTCAAATCTTGAGTAAAAGCAAGAGGACTTGTACAACTCTTGGGAAATGAGCAAGAGGACTCAACAACAACTAATCTTGAGTTAATGAGCAAGAGGACTCAACCTACTCTTGATTCCAAGCAAGAGAACTCAACCTACTTATGTAAAGTAAAAGTGATACTAAGGAGTTTAGAATTACCTCAAACCTTAGTAAAGATGTGCTACCTTTCAAACTATGAAGCTTTAATGCAAATATGAATGAAGGGAGCTAAGTGAGATTGAATGCCTTGGATTGGTGCTTGAATTCTCACTAGAGAGTGACTTGTTCTCGGAGGCTCTTGATTGTGATTAGTAATGGTGTTTAGAGCCTAAAACAAGTGAGTATTTATAGGTTAGATGGCATGATTTATTTAAGAATTTAGATTGGGATTGGATTCCAAAAGCCATAAATAATCCGATATGCTGGATGTCAATCCGATATGCTGGATGTCAATCCGATATGCCGGATCACCTAATTTTCTTATAAATCAGAGGAATAACAGTGAAAAAGTTAAACAGTGATTTAAGGATCCGGTATGCTGGATACTCATCCAATATGCTGGATCAGTGCAGAACTAAGCCAAAATGGATCCAGTATGCCGGATGGTTATCTAGCGTACATCGAAAGGCTACTGTGAGTAGTTTCCAAAGATTCCCATTAATTCGGTATGTCGGATCAGGAACCGGTATGCCGGATTGGGCAGTTTTAGTGGAAATAAGTCCAGTTCTAATAAGGGTTTGGTTTGGGGGTTTCAAACCCAAAAAGTCACATGTCTAAGGGGTCAAATTACCTCCTAAGGACATTCTAAATGGATGTATGCATGCGTGTGTGCATTACATCAATTTGTGACTTAAGATTACAAAATTACAAAGTCTTCAAAAAATCTTCAATCTTCAATAGGCTTTTTGGTCTTCAAGTATTGACCTTTGACTTCCATGACTTTGGAATCATTTTGAGCAATTATTCTTGTATACGCTCTTATGTTTGTTCTTGTGAATGTTCTTCTGTATGCTCCCCCTTGCTTGGTGTTACGCTCTCGTCTAAATACTTTAAACAAATGTTAGTCAGAGAGAGACTTTATTTGTTATCATCAAAACATGGCATGGAGTGTTATAAGGATTTTTCCTCAACAAACACTATCTTCTTCTCCACACACATGGCGTTTGCACCATAGGCGGACAACCAATCCATGCCTAGTATCACGTCAAAGTCCTTCAAACCAAACTTTATCAACCATGCGGTTAGATTCCTCCCACAAATCTTAATCTGGCAGGGGTAGTATACCTCTTTCAAACTCATGACACTACCCGTCGGTGTGCTGACTACTAACTCGTGCCCGATGTCTCTCGATTGATCTTTCATCCTACTCGCAAAAGTGCTAGAAACGAAAGAGTGGGATGCACCCGAGTCGAATAATACTCGTGCAGGTATGGTTGAGACACTCAGGGTACCTAGGGTTTGTGCATAATTTAGGTTACTTAAAGTAAGTCAATTATTCCCTATAATTTAGTAGTGTTCAGCAACTTACCTGTCAATAAATCAGGGTTTGCCTCAGCTTCTTCATTCGTCATTACAAACCCCTTTCCTCGCGTCCGATTGTCCCGTGGCTGAAAAGGTCTAGCGTAGGGCTGATTTGGCGAATTGTTGCTATACCCACGTGATCTACATTCCTTAGCCATGTGCCCTTCCTTATTGCACACATAGCACTTATAGGGTGGAATAGCAGGTGTCGAGGCTTGGCTCACTTGACTTGTAGCTGGTCGGGCTGGCGAAGCTACTGTTGTCACTTAACTCGTAGCTGGTTGAGCAGGTCAATTGAAAGTGGGGCGAATAGGGTTCTGACCCACGTTCGGCCTACGATACCGAGTCGGATTAGGACTTGAACTTGTTCCTCGATAAGCTTTATTTGGCCACCCAAAAGTTTGAAAATTATTTAGCCTTTTGTTTAACCCAGGCGATGTTGTAGGCTTCTCTTTCTCTTTCTCTTTAAACCTATCTTCCATTGTCTTCGCCTTGTCGACCATCTGAGCATAGTCCCGGATGTCCATAATTGAGAGTACTAATCCAATCTTAGTTTTGAGTCCTTTCTCGAACTTCTTTGCCTTACTAACTTCCCCTCTCAGGTGCTCTGGAGAAAAATAGAACAGGTCTTCAAATCGCTGTTGGTAATCCAACACTGACTTGGTCCCTTGGACCAGTGCGGTGAACTCAGCTTCTTTCCTGTCCCTGAAACTCTCCGGGAAGTAGTTCTTGAAAAAAACTTCTTTAAATTGCTCCCACGTGGGATTCGGGTGAGTGGCTTCCAAATTGGGCTTAGTAGCCTTCCACCAAGCTTTAGCCTCATTCTGTAACTGATAACCCGCACATATCAGCTTCTATGCATCCGTGCACTCAAGCACTTCAAATGCCTTCTCTAGGGCACTAATCCACCATTCCGGCTGCATTGCCTTGGAAGTTATCTTGGAAAATGCAGGCGGTTGGAGTTTCTTGAATCTCTCCATAACCTTGGCGGTAGAGTTTTCCGCTAAGTGTTAAGGCACAGGTGGTGGAAATAGTACAGGTCAGTTGGGTGGTGGAGGTGGTGCCGCACACTCATGCATCATGGTTGAAAACTGCGTAGACATCTGACCAAGCTATTCTTGTTGTTATTGCATGGTTCGCATCATAGTGGTCATGAATGCAGTTACATCGCCAGCTGCCATATTCGGCTGAGGTGCCACAACAGTGGCTTGCGCAGCCGCTGGTGCCTCTAACAAAGCAGCCAATGCTTCAAAATTTTGAGCCTCAATCCCATTTGGCATTTCAACCTCCGGTATAACATGAGGTTGTTTTCCTTTACGACCACCTCGTGAACTTCTTCTTATGTTGACCATTGTTGCTTCTCTGAAAAGAGGAGCATGTTCAATATTCCAATATTGCTTATCGGGGTCAACAACTAGTTCCTAGTTAGTACATGTACATACCTAGTCCATAGTTCCAATGAATTTCATAAGTCGCACCAGTAAGGTATATTGTTAGATATGTCTTCTTTGTTTATTATGCGGTGTTTCTTTCATTTTTGTGTTCTATTCATAAACATTTTATATAATGATAAGCTATGCATGACACTATATGAGAGACTTCAAATTTTTAAGTAAAAGTCTTTTAGTTACTTACCTGATCTAATAGGCAAGTAATTCCAATTTCCTTCTGGTCACAAATTCCATCGCAAGCAGGTACTCTATGTCAGCTCTAACTTCCTTGGCTAAGGACAGATAGAAATCTCGTTCCCCTGGTCCACTAATAGCAGCAAGGGCTAGATAAAAGTCCTACTGGTTCTCGGCTCGGGGTAGTACTAGATGTATCCGTCTTAGTCTCTCTCGTAGCTGTCTAATATAGATCATGATGCTGGGGTCTCTAGTCATGGCTGAGGTAGTAGGTCCTGTCATAAAGAGATTCTAAGCATCAGGTTATACTTAATTAAAAGAATTAAGTACATGTCTACAGGATTTTAAGAGACTATAAACAATAAAAATATAATTGGGTTGGCTCGAGGAACTTTATCGTTTAAAGAACTCAGATTGACTAGACAACCTATTAGGTCCTAATCTTGGCTGACCTAGGTTGTGGGTATGTTTGCATGAATTGAGTGGTATGATGAAATGCAAATCCGAACATAGATACGTAGGTATGTTGTGATATATATTTACGACGTACAGTATTAAGCACATAATATTAATTATTTACACACACACTATTTCTTATAGGTGTACATATATTTATCTATCATTAGATAAAAATAAATAAAAAAATAAAAAAAAGAAATTTCAAATTCCCATGTGTTTTACACCAAAAATTCCTTAGTGTTTATATTTCAACAAAATTGGATCCATCTAATTATTTAATCTAATTTTTTTTTTTTACACATTATGGTTATTTTATAAAATTTCATATTTTTGTGTTTATTGAGGTTATTTGAGTCAAATTCGAGGTTTCCATAAGCTGTTACACAAAAACAGCAGGAAAATAATCTCTGGGCGATGTCTCTGGGCATTAGATGCATCACCCTATCGCCCAGAGAATCGGGACTCAGTTGTATTAGTCCGAGAGGGGCCCATTTCATTCCATTCTTTTCCCAAACTCCTCTAAACACCTAGGGTAGTCCTTTGGAGGGTAGTGTGACCTTTTCCACACCAAATCCTCACATTTCTTCGGGTCTTTCGGGAATCCACGCAACCTTTGGTAAGGTTCTTTGATCCTTTTCTCTACATTAGGTCTTTTCTTGTTCTAGCTAGGGTTTTATCAATTTCTTCAGCCCTAATCATTCCTTTTTCTTTCTTTGTAGCCTAATGTCTACAAGTCATCGTATGGCTAGGAAATCTATAGCCCGCAAGAGGTTACGATCCGAGAGCGAACATTCTTCTTCCTCTACGGTGCCACCTCCTTCACCTAGGGACAATTCTTCATCGGAGGAGCCAGAGTTTGACCTATTTCTCTTCTCTAGGTATGAACATTTCAAGGATTGGGACAAGTTTAGGTCCCTAAAGATTGTGAATGGCCGGGTGGTACAGGTGGATGACTTCCATCAGTACAGTTTGTTTACTAGGTTCAACACCTTGGGTTGGGCCTCTATGTTGACACCTACAGAACCTTGTTATCCCAACTTGGTTCAGTATTTCTATTGTAATTTGGTGCCATCTAGGGCACAAGAGTTTGGACTAGCGAGCAGAGTGAAGGGAGTGGATATTAGGTTGACCACTGCCTCACTAGCAGGGATTCTGGGGCTGCCCAACACTGGGGAGAGGTGCTATTACAAGCCCTGGGTTGATTTTTCTGAGATGTTTTCTTTGGAGACCAGGAGGAGGGTCTTCAAGGCATTGACTGGGTCTGAGAGCACACCCAAGTCAGAGGCTTCCTACAAGCCTACTGCTGGCATCATCAGTAGGTGTGTGACCTACAACATCTACCCCAAGGGCGGAAACAGGGGTAGCATTTCTATGCTGAACTTACTGCCTATTGGGAGCAGACAGAGGAGGTCCAGTGATAAACCTCCCATACTTATTGATTTAGGTCATGCTATATAATGCCCAGAATCCCTCTGATGGGAACCTTCCATATGACAAGTTCCTTACTTTAGTCTTCCAGAACTTTGAGGTTCCTTTGGAGGGCGAGTATGTGGAGAGAGATAGGTCTAGGCCTATCAACAAGACCTCAATTCTGAAGATGAAAGTGCTAGGGGGAGATCCACAGGAGGAGGAGCAGATGGAGATGCCAAGAGATGAGCAGCAGGGAGATGAGGAGTTAGGAGAGACGCAGGGTGATGATGAGCATGGTGAGGAGCATGATGACATTGAGGGAGACATTCAGGGCAAGGAGCAGGGCGACTTCGGGGAAATTGGCACACAGTTCATGGATTTTCCTGCTTATGAGGCGGCAGGGGCCACTAGCTCGCATGTGTCGGAGCCATCTGAGTGGGCACAGATGATGTCACAGTTCCAAGGTACTCAGCTTACAGACATATCGACTAGGATGGATCAGGGCTTCTCATCTTTGGAGAGCAGAGTGGTATCTGTAGAATAGCGCATGGACTTTTGGGACAGGTTCTACCGTGTTGACTCTCGCCAGTCACATCCTGCACCGAGCTACTTACCTCCGTCAGAGTAGTTCTTCCAGCCAGCACTTGACTTTCCTGTTACGTGGTCCAGACTTATCACATCTTTTTTTTTTTTTTAGCTTATGTATTTATTTATTTTTTGGTTCGAGATGTATGTAGTTTTTTTCTTTACTTATGTAAATATTTGAAAGTAGCACTTTCAATCAAAGCTTATGTAGTGGCTCAGCCACAGTTGCCTTTATGCTAATGAAATTTTGCATCTTTTATTTATTTACATCTACCTCCCCTATAGCTTTTAATTATTACATGTTTTAATATTAGTAACTTATCAGACCTAATTAGCATCCCGTGAATGTAAGAAGAGCCTCACGCTCTGATGCCAAGCTCTGTCACACCCCAAACCACCCCCTGGGAGGATTAGGTAGGTGACCCGAATTACATAACGGCAATCTGCCAAACCCCATGGATCTAGAAGCAGTTATTACATTCATGGTCCCACATTCATCACTTTACCATAAGCAAGATCAAAGTGTCGCAGATAAACTACAATTATAATAACAAAAGAAAAAGCGTAGCGATACAGGAATGATGATAATATATACATACATAAGATTGTTCTATTACATTCCCCATTCCACCCACAAACTGGAAATTAAAACGGATAGGAACAAAAGCTAAAAGGAAATACATACATACATATATATATATATATATATATATATATATACAGGGTGCGATAACTCAACCCCAAAAAGAAAAGAAAGCTAAAACTGCACCACAAGCAAGACGGGGATAAACTCCTGACAAAAATAAAAAGGAGTCCCCAAGATAAAAAGCATCAAGTACACTCCTCACTAGTCTTCATCAATGACCACTAAGGTCATAAAATAGTCTCACTCTTCTGGTCCACTAATGGTAGCAAGGGCTAAATAAAAGTCCAATCTATTCTCTGCTCAGGGTAGTACTAGTGGTATCCGTCTCAGTCTCTCTCGTAGCTGTCTAATATAGATCATGGTGCTGGGTCTCCAGCCTTGGCTGAGGTAATAGATCCTGTCATAGAAAATGGTTCTAAGCATCAGGTCATACTTAATTAGAAAAATTAAGTACATGTCTACTGGAATTTTAATAACTATCAATCCATAAAACTAGTCTTGGGTTGGCTCGAGGTACCTTAGCGTCTAAGTCTTTGATTGCCTAGACAACCTATCAGATCCTATTCTTGGCTAACCTAGTCCTTCTATAGGGTAAGATCTATGCTCCCCACACGTAGTAAATACGTATTACAACATACCTACGTATCTATATCCGGTTTGGCATGGCAACACTTCAACCAGTTCGTACATCACAATATCATGCACATAGTGATTAGGTATTACACACCAATTCCCATAAGTATGTATATATATATATATATATTAGATACTCATATTAAACATATTAACAAAAAAAATTTCCAAGTCCCTATGTGTTTTACTCAACCCCATGTAAAAATTGCACTCCTTTGAATTTATAAAAGTTGTGTTTGTTTAATTTCTTAAATTATTTTTCCATATATATTTTTTATAAAACCTTAATAAAAATCTGTACTTTTATGTTTTTCAAAGTTATTTTAGGTAAATCCCAAGTTCTCATGAGTTAAAATCCGAACATCAGCAAAATACATTCACTGGGCGATGTCTCTAGGCGTTAGACACATGTCCAGTGCCATCGCCCAGAGAATCGGGGCGTAGGTATATGAGTCTGAGAGGGGCCCATTTCAAACCTAACTTCTTCTAAACCTCTCTAAACACTTGGGAAAGGTCCTTGGAGGGTAGTGTGACTATTCCCACACCAAATCCGCACATTTCCTCGTGATCTTTGTGAATCTACACATGCCTAGGTAAGATTTTTGGTTGCTTTCCCTATTTTAGCTCTTCCTTTTGTTTTCCCCACACTTTGGCTAGGGTTTTGCCAAAACTTCTTGCCCTAACTATCTCTTTTCTTCTCTTCTTGTAGAAAATGTCTACAAGCCACCGTACGGCTAGAAAATCCGTGGCACAAAAGAGACTTTGAGTTGAGCGTGAACGTTCATCATCATCTTCATCTATGGTACCTCCATCTTCATCTAGGGATGATTCCTCTTCGGAGGAACCCGAGTTTGATCGATTCCATTTCTCTAGACACGAGCATGCTAAAGTTTGGAAGGATTTTAGGTCTCTAAAAATTGTAAACGGCCAAGTGGTCCGGGTAGAGGACTTCCACCACTACAGTCTCTTTACTAGATTCAATGCCCTAGGTTGGGCATCTATGTTGTCACCTACCGAGCCTTGTTATCCCAACTTGGTTCGGTACTTTTACTGCAACCTGGTGCCATCTGGGGCACAAGAGTTTGGACTATTAAGTAGGGTGAAGGGAGTGGACATCCATTTGACCACTGCTTCACTAGCAGGGATATTAGGTTTACCCAATACAGGAGAGAGGTGTTACTAAAAATTGAAACAAATTATATAGGCATGAAAGTCTCAGAATTACGAGCATTTTGATATGTGGATCACCGCCGGACGCGCTCTCACGGGTCGGCGAACTCCGGTGAGTAATCTCACTCGCTCTATTGGTTTTAAAAAATAATAATAATAATTACCCTGACCCATTCAGGTCAACTCGGTAACCCAAGATCGAGACCCACTCGGGTCAACCCGGTAACCCGAGACCCATTCGGGTCCACCCTATGACCAATTCCAGTCGATCCATCGACTAGGTTTGATGCCCCCATCGGGTCACCCCGTTGATTGATCCGGTTCATATGGGTGAACCGATCTTGACCGAACCGAGCCGAATCCCGGTTGGACCTTAGCATGAATCAGAATTGATTCCTTTTATTCTAGAATCTTTGACCGCGTGTGGGTTTTACGCCCCAACTTTGACCGGCGCGTGAGGGATCTTGGGAGCTCCGTTTGGGGTGTTTCAGGTGTCGTTGGATTCATCTCGAAATTCCCTACATTTTGATATGTAATTTGGGTATATTTGATGCCTTGGGATTTGGAAAAATTGTAAAATAGTGGTTTTTTTGTTACTTTTACATCCTTTTGCATGATTTCTGGAATTTTTATTATAATTCTGGAATTTTCTGCTATGATTCTGTAATTATACATATTCTATATTGTTAGAATGTTCACCTTTTGTAATCTAGCAATTTAGGTTAATTAAGTTTGATTGCTTTTTGCAATCTCAAACCTTTTCCAAACAATGTGATTGGCAAGTGTTGTAATTTTTAGATAATTCAGCCCCTTGTCATCTAGTCTAAAATTACATACAATATGGTTTGTGTGAGTAACATAAAGTATGTCCCTATATGAGAAAGTTTCGTGGATCTAATTAAGTGGTGACCACCAAAGTGGCACTCTTGATTAGGTTTATGGAATATCGGTCTCAGATGGTAATGGGATTTCTCTGGTTCTAACGCATAGTTATACACCCAAAGGTGGTGATTATGTATTAGTGCTTAGAGGGTCACATATGCAGCATATGGTTAAGAATTGACTGACCCAAGAAGTCTATACACCCAAAGGTGGTAGATTATCGAGGATTAGAATATATTCTCATGGCCGCTGGTGTGTGAGGGGGTATTACAACTACATATCATAAATTTTGCCCAAAGGTGTTTACATGGTGATGCTTGTGAACTCTCCAAAAGGTGTATTTATATGATTTTCAAAGTTACACATTACTCAAATTATACTAATAATATACATTGTTTGCTTTTCAGTTACTTTTTCTGTCAATAACAATATGGTTACCATCGAGATTCTTATGGGGACACTTCAAAAAATGGAAAAAGGATTTTTTGTTTGCTATGGAGATGGCTGATGTTCATACATCTCTTGTTATGGATAAGCCAACAAATCTAAATGACAAAAGTTCTGATGATGATAAGTCGGTAAATGCTGCATGGACGAAGAGTAATCGTCTCTGTTTATTGTCCTTAAAGAGAACGATTAGGGAACACCTGAAGAGTGGTTTTCCCTCTAATTGCACTGCTAAGGAGTTGTTGGCTGCAGTTGCACAAAGGTACCGAGTCTCATCCAATGTTGAAATAGGAACCCTTCTGCAGGAACTTTTCAACATGACTTATAATGGTTCTGGAGGAGTTGGGATTATATCATTAGGATGGTTGACCACCAATCCAAACTCAAAGCCGTGAATGTTTTACTTCCTGACACTTGTATTGTTCATCAAACCTTGAACACCCTTCCACCTGAATTGAAATTATCAAAACCAATTACAGATCCGCTGATGAAGCCTGGCCCATTAATGACTTGATCTCTAGAGCTGTAGCTGAGGAAGAGAAACTGAAGAAAGACAAAGCCCATGTAGCCTTGTTTGCCTCTAAATCCAATACCCCAAAAGGTAAGAAGTCTAAATACCCTACCAAAAAGGGTGCTCAGAGAAATAACAAAGAGTCTGGTCAGACTAACAATTTAGGTCCAAAGAAAGCTCCTTTCAAGAAAGGAGGTGACCGTTGTTTCTTTTGTAAGAAGAAAGGTCACATAAAGCAGGACTGCGCTAAATACAAGACTTGATTAGCTAATCGTGAAAGTAAAGGTAATGATTCTTTGGTTTTTGTTTATAAATCCAATCTATCTGAAGCTCCATCCAATACATGGTGGCTAGATAGTGGTGTAACTAATCATGTTTCTTTTACCATACAGGGGTTCAGAAACAGGAGGAAACCAAATAAGGATGAGTCAAAGCACTTCATGGGGAATAATGAACAAATTCAAGTGAGTTCGTGGGAGATGTCATTTTAATTCCAGATAGTAGTTTTATTTTGATGTTAAAAGACACTTTTTATATACCTTCCTTTAGACAGAATTTGATTTCTGTTTCTAGTTTGGACATGTGTGGCTACTCTTTTGAAATAAAGAACAATATGGTTACAATGTTTTTTTAATTCAAGTAAGGTTGGTTGTTACACTATGTCCAATAATAGATTGTATAGATTGTGTTTATCTCCTAATGAAATCTATGTCTCTTATAATGTTGAGAAAATTATTTCCAAAAGACCCTTGCCTAAGGAACAGTCTGACACTTTATGGCATAAAAGGCTTGGGCACATCTCTAAAGAAAGAGTAGAAAGACTGATAAAGTCTAACATCCTGCCTACTCTTGAAGGTGAGCCTAAGACTTGTGTAGACTGTTGTAGGGGTAAAATGACCAAGATAAAGAAGAAATCGACAGTTCGTAATACTAACCTGTTGGAGGTCATTCACATTGACATCAATGGACCATATTCAGCCACCTTGTGTAGAAATTATTATTTCATCACATTTATTGATGACTATTTCCGATATGGCTACTTGTACTTAATTAAGGAAAAGTCTGAATCTCTTGAGAAACTCATGAATTTTAAGACTGGAGTTGAGAAATAGTTAGAGAAAATCATAAAAATTGTTAGATCTGACAGGGAAGGAGAGTATTATGGCAGACATGGCGATGCTGGACAGCTTAAGGGCCCATTTTCCAAGTACTTGGAGGATTCTGGGATAGTAGGTCAGTTTACTATGCCTGGGAGTCCTGAGCAACATGGGGTGGCCGAAAGGCGTAATCACACCCTTATGGATATGGTGAGGAGTATGGTTAGTAGGACAAATTTATCTGAGTTTTTGTGAGGTGAAGCTTTGAGAATGGCCCTTTATATCCTTAATCGTGTTCCTTCCAAATCTGTTCCATTGACTCCTTTCGAGTTGTAGATTGGACGTAAACCTAGCTTGAACCATCTTAGAGTTTGGGGTTATCCTGCAGAAGTAAGGTTGTATAATCCAGCATTGAGCAAGTTGGAATCCAGAACTACTCATTGCTCTTTTGTTTCCTATCCAGATCATTCAAAGGGTTATCATTTTTATAACCCCGGTGGAGGTACTAGAATTGTGGACTCTCAAACAGCCAAGTTTCTGGAGTTCGATGTGGCTAAGAAGAGTAATACTTGTTCTCAGACTGTACAGGAAAGCAGTAGGGTAGGGACGACTGTATTTTTTCCTCCACCCATTCAGACTGATGTAGAGCCTGTTGCACCAGAGGTTGTACCTATTGAGGTTCAAGAACCTATTATTGACCCTGTTCCTGCTGAAGCTCCTTAGATTCAGGATGTGGTTGTGGAGGCTCCACTTAGGAGATCCATTAGGGAGAGGAGGTCAGCCATATCACCCGACTATGTGGTCTATCTAGGAGAGCATGACTATGACATTGGTCCAGTGGTTAATCTAGTTACTTATTCAAAAGTTGTTTCTGGCCCTCAGTCATATTTATGGTTAGAAACATTGAAAGATGAAATGCAGTCGATGAGACATAATGGTGTTTGGGAGCTTATTGAGTTACCTAAAGGTTTCAAGCCTATTAGATGTAAATGGATGTACAAGACCAAAAAGGATTTCGAAGGTAAGATTGAGAGGTTTAAAGCTAGACTAGTAGCCAAGGGATTTACTCAGAAAGAAAGAATTGACTATAATGAGACTTTCTCACCAGTTTCTTCGAAGGACTCATTCAGGGTAATTATGGCATTAGTAGCTCATTTCGACATGGAGTTACACCAGATGGACGTGAAGACTGTCTTTCTGAATGGAAACCTTGATGAGGAGGTCTATATGGTTCAACCCGAAGGTTTTCTATGGATGGTTCAGACCATCTTGTGTGTAGACTTAAGAAGTCTATCTATGGCCTCAAGCAAGCCTCCAGACAGTGGTACATAAAGTTTGATAGTGTTATGACTTTATTTGGTTTTGTTGAGAACTGCGTAGTTCAGTATATATACTGCAAGGTGAGTGGGAGGAAATTTATCTTCCTGGTACTTTATGTGGATGACATCTTGCTTGCAAGTAGTGACGTTGGATTGCTACGTGAGACAAAGCAGTTGTTGTCTAAGGAGTTTGACATGAAGGACCTTGGTGAAGCATCTTTTATCCTTGGCATTGAGATCCATAGAGATCATTCACGCCACCTATTAGGTCTTCCTCAGAGGGGTTACATCGATCGTATCTTGAAGAGGTTCAGTATACAGGATTGTAAACCTAGGAATGTTCCAATTCTTAAGGGAGACAAACTAAGCAGACCAGAGGAACTGGTAAACTTTCTTTTCCTAGAGAATCAAACATTTAAGATAGGAACGTCGACCAACAGTCACTTGCTAGAGAGTCAGGGCCTTTAAATGTCAACCTCACCTATGAATGTCGGCCTCTGCATCCATGATCATTCATGACTCAAATGGATCTTACGTTGCCCATATTTTCAATTCTACAATGTTGCATGCATGAGAATTGTCATTTGCACTCATGCCATTGGAATTAGAAAAATTGGCTATAAGAAAATTCAATGAGTCTTGATGGAGTCAAACCACCATCTCTTGGGTAATCCCCAAGTGCTCTACCAGTTTGAGCTAAAGACTCTCATACAACAAGCAAATGAGTTACAAGGCTATGAGTAGAAGAGAGTAAGAGAACAGAACAAGGAAATAAGAAGGGGAATTCCTAATTACAATAGAAAAAGAGAAATAAAATAACAAGTCAAACTAGAACAAGGAAAATAAGACATAGACTCAAACTAGGAGAAACACATGAAGATGGAGATAGGAATCTCGAGAATTGAGAATTCCTCTTCTCCCCTGTACTCGATATACTTCAACAGGGATGTTAGTAGTATTGGGCTTAGGAGCATACATTATTGCTTAGATGCATCGATAGCATAAACTCAGCAAGAGATGCATCCCTTAGCAAAGTTCTCCACGACTTTGTCTTGAAATTGCTTGTGCCGGAGGAGGTGTTCATGGCACTCGCGTTGAATGAATAATGTCACAAGCTATTCCAATGATTTCTCCAACAAGGGAAGCATCCACACTGATCTTGGCAGTGGCAGGTGCACTAAAGCTTGCTGCTTCATAAAACCTTAGCTTTTATTTTTATTTTTATTTTTTTTTTGTTACTTAGCCTAGTTGTAGAGTTAAAAAGGAGGAATATATGGAATGATCTGACCAGAAACACAACAATACTGATAGGTTAATGATTATTTTCAATTCTGGGTTTTGGATTTGGATTCATGATGGGCGCTTCAGCTGGTGATCAGAAAGTAGTGAAACCGTTCAGTTGGTACAATACTGATAGGTTAATGGTTATCTCCGTAAATCCATATTAAAGGAAATGACACGCTTTTAAGTAGTAATGTATCCATGCTAGTAGAGAATTTTCACTTTCTTGTGAAGCAAGCTGAACTGGCCCTCAATTTCATTCCCCGTAGCAAGAAATAGCCCAATAACCTGTACCCAAATACCCTTGCTATCAAAACAACCACTTCCATTTCACCTTCATCAAGTCTGAGCACTTTAATGAAAGAAGAATTGCATGAACCCGACTCAGGACCTGGATCTGAGCAACTGTACTGTACTGAAACATATAAACATTTGACGAACAGTTTGATACTGTAAACAGCATTGGAATGAATGCTTGAGTGATTAGAATCGATCACTCAAGCCCCTTTATTTATAGTAACTTGAAGTAAACTGATCAAAGTACAAATAGGAATAATAACACCTCAGTCCTAGTCCTACTAGGAATTCCTAATACAACTAGGAATGCCAGAATAGGACTCAGCTGAGGATAAAACAATAAAAATAAAATAAAAGAAAAGAATCCAATCTGACTAGTACTACTCCTAACATGACTAGGACTAATCCTAATCAGCTAGGACTAGTAGGACTAATCCCAATCCAACTAGGACTGCTTACCCCTTACCCCAATCGGGTAAGCAGCCTATTTCAACACTCCCCCTCAAGTTGGAGCAAAGATGTCGATCATGCCCAACTTGACTAGATTGGGATGAAATAATTTTCTAGACAATCCCTTGGTGAAGATATCAGCAAGTTGATCCGCAAATGTCACAAAGGGAATACAAATCATCCCAGCTTCTAACTTCTCTTTGATGAAATGCCTATCCACCTCAACATGCTTGGTACGATCATGCTGTACTGGATTGTGTGCTATGCTGATGGCAGCCTTGTTGTCACAGTACAGCATCATAGGAAGACGAATAGGAACACCAAGATCTTGTAGCAAACCTTTAAGCTATAGTAACTCACAAATACCTTGTGCCATAGCTCGAAACTCAGCTTCGGCACTAGAATGAGCAACCACATTTTGCTTCTTGCTACGCCATGTGATAAGATTTCCACCTACAAAGGAGCAATACCCAGAAATAGACTTCCGATCAGCAGAACCAGCCCAATCAGGATCAGTGTATGCTTCTATTCGTAGATGACCATGCGTAGACAAAAGAATTCCTTTTCCAGGAGCTAACTTCAAATAGTGCAAGATACGAAGAACAGCCTCCATATGAGAAGAGTAGGGATCATGCATAAACTGGCTCACAGTACTCACAGCGACAGCAATGTCAGGACGGGTGTGTGAAAGATAAGTCAACTTCCCTACAAGTCTTTGGTACCGGCCTTTATCAACAAGCTCACCCTCTTTCTCCTTGAGTCGAACAGTAGGGTCCATAGGAGTATCTGAAGGATGACAGCCTAGCAACCCGATCTCAGCCAATAAGTCTAGGACATACTTCATTTGGGAGAGAAAAATGCCTTTAGAAGATCTGGCTACTTCAATCCCAAGAAAGTATCGTACTTTTTCTAGATCTTTAATCTCAAATTCTTGTCCAAGGAAGGTCTTCAACCGTCTGATCTCATCACCATCATTGCCAGTAACCACTATATCATCAATGTAAACTATAAGAACAGTGAGTTTTTCACCAACCCTCTTTATAAAGAGTGTGTGATCAGCATTACTCTGCTTATAGCCCACAGAAATCATGGCCTTGTGGAACCGGCCAAACCATACTCGAGGTGACTGCTTCAGCCCATAAAGTGCGCGCTTCAGTCTGCATATTTTTCCTTGGTTTCTGTCACAAGAGAACCCTGGTGGAATGTCCATATACACCTCCTCATCCAGTGTTCCATTTAGGAAGGCATTTTTTACATCTAGCTGCTGCAAATCCCATCCAAGGTTGACTGCACAAGATAATAACACACAAACAGTATTTAACTTTGCAACAGGTGCAAAAGTTTCCTGGTAATCAATGCTGTATGTCTGAGTGAACCCCTTGGCCACGAGTCGTGCTTTATACCTATCCACAATACCATCCACCTTCTGTTTCACTACAAACACCCATTTACAACCAACGGTTTTCTTCCCAGGTGGAAGAACCACAAGCTCCCATGTGTTATTTTTCTTCAAGGCGTCCATTTCTTCCATCATAGCTGCCTTCCACTTTCCGTCTGATAAAGCTTCCTGCCAATTGTTAGGAATACGAATAGAAGAAAGAGAGGAAATAAAGGCACGAAAGGATGGGGAAAGGGAATCATAAGAAACAACATGAGATATGGGATGCTGAGTGCAAGTTCTGACACCTTTGCGAAGAGCAATAGGTAAGTCAGGATCATTACCAGGTGGAGAGGCAGGTTCTGGATCCGGGTTCGGCAATTGGATGGGTACTAGAGCAACAGTTGATTGAACCTGCTTATGTTTCCTTGCATAGGTCTTCACATTACTGGCATCAATCCTCCTCTGAAATTCACTAATAGTCCTTTGGATAGGAGTCTGGACCGGGGTAGATTGCTCCCCCTGAATAGAAATGGTCTCCCCCTGTGTAGGAACCTCTTCCCCTGCCTCAGGGGGAGTACTAGGGGCAGGCCGAACTGGTTCAGACTCATGGTAAACAGACTGAAGTGGAGGTGGAGAGTCAATAGTCAGCACATCTTCACTAACACTCTCCCCCTGAAGAGGTGGGGACACATAATATGGAACATGTTCATGAAAGACAACATCCATGCTGACAAAAGTCCTGCGGGATGGAGGGTAGTAACATTTGTACCCCTTTTGGGTAGCAGAATAACCCAAGAAAATGCAGCGGAGGCTACGTGGGTTAAGTTTACCAGGGGACCTTGTATCCCTAGCATAACAAACGCATCCAAACACCTTAGGTGGGACTATAAAGGAAAAAGAGCCAAGTAATAGCTCAATAGGGGCTTTTGAAAGAAGAACCCGACTGAGCAGCCTATTAATTAAATAGGCTGCAGTAAGGACAGCATCCCCCAAATAAAGGGAAGGGACAGTGCGAGCAAACATAAGGGCCCTAGCCACCTCCAGGAGGTGGCGGTTTTTTCTCTCAGCCACACCATTTTGGGCTAGAGTGTCGACACAGCTAGTCTGATGGAGGATTCCATGTGCAGCAAGGTATTTTTGGAACTGACCTTCCATATACTCTTTTCCCATTGTCACTCCTCAAAATTTGAAGAGTGGCATTAAATCGGTCTTAATCATTTGATGAAAGTGTTGAAAACATAAAAAACTTCACTCTTTGTGTGCGAAGGTAAACCAAGTGAACCTAGAATAGCAGATCAATGAAAGTGACATACCACCGATGGCCGTCAAGGAAGCTTTCCTACTAGGCCCCCACACATCAGTATGAACAATATGAAATAAGGAAGAGGATCGTTTATTAGAAATAGGATAAGTTGAACGCGTCTGTTTAGCCAAGACACAAGGCTCACAAAAAAAATCTTCCTTATTACAATCTTTAACTAATGCTGTAAATAAATTTGATAAAGTACCTAAGGGGGGATGGCCTAGTCTAGAGTGCCATTTATGTAAATCAGAAGAGAAAGATGCTGAAGGCAAAGCCGGAGTAGGATCGCCATCAAGCAGGTACAATCCGCCATGCACTTTACCCGATCCAATCGTCTTCCCCGAGTCTAGTTCCTGAAAAACACAAGTGAGTGGGAAAAAAGGTCACTTTACAATTTAGGGATTTAGTGATACTGCTAATGGAAAGAAGGTTAGTTGTAAATTTGGGAATATGCAACACAGATGACAGTGTAAGGGAAGGAGAACAACCAATGGATCCTTTCCCTGAGATGGAGGAGAGGGACCCATCAGCAATTTTGACTTTATCCTTACCAGAGGCAGGAGAATATGTATTAAAAAGGCTAGAAAAACCTGTCATGTGATCAGTAGCACCGGAGTCAATGATCCATGGAGTGGATACTACTGATGCACAATGACCAGCAAAAGAAATACCTGTACGGGCAAAGAAGGAACCTGAATTGGCAGCAGACATAGTAGAGGCAGTTGATGTGTTCAACATACGACGCAAAGCCTGGAGTTCTTCCTGGGAGAAACCAATGTCAGCAGTGGGAGTTGGAGCTACACTTTCAGTATGATTGGCTTTGTTTTTAGACTTAGCACGACCACGTTTGGCCTCAAAATCAGCTGGCTTTTCATATAATTTCCAACACTGAGCCTTAGTGTGATATGGTTGTGACAATGCTCACACTTAACAGGCTCTTTGGTAGTAGAAGTAGCAACACTGTCAGAAGAAGCAACAAGAGTGGGGCCAGCAGTCTATAAGGCTGATCTCTCAACTTTGGGAATAATCATCATGGCAGCCCGTCGTGTCTCTTCACTATGAACATAAGAAAAAGTCTCCTCTAAAGTGGGGAAAGGAACCCGTCCAAGGACTTGCACCCTAATAGGATCATAGTCATCATTGAGGCCAGCCAGGAAATCATAGACACGGAATTGGTCTACATAGGTGTGGTAGGCGTAATATCGCAGTAGTAGTAGGTGAAACCGAGCATAATGATCCAATTGCTGCCATAAACATTTGAGGGCAGCATAGTATTTGGTGACAGACATCTCCTTCTGAGTAGTGGTTTGGAGTGTCTTCCTGATTTCATAAACCCGAGCACCACTTCCGAACGACCATAAGTGCCCTTGACATGTCCATATCTCGTAGCAGTGTCAAGGAGAAGATACCGATTAGAGAGGTCGTGGTCATAGAGTTCGAACAAAGGACATTACCATTGCATCATTGGCAGCCCATTTAGTACGAGCAACACCTTCTTGATAGGTTGTTTGGTGGTGCCAGTGAGGTGGCCAGTGAGTCCCCTACCAGCCACTGTTAGGAATAATGATCTGGCCCAAATCAAGTAGTTTGTACCATCAAGCTTAAAGGCAGCAGCATAGGGAAGAAAATCAGACCTAGTTTGATCTCCTCCAGAAGTAGCAGTAGTCATCTCTGAGTCACCCATGATTCAACCAGACAGAAAAATCAGATTTGTAAAAAAACTGATTCGAATGGGTTTTTAATTTGCAGAGTTTTCAGCCGTCAGAATGGGCTGAAACCTTGGTCGAGTTCCCTACTAATACCAGGGAAGATAACCTCCAAAAAATTAGCTCTTTCTGATGAGCCAATAAAAAACCCTAAATTTTGACAAATTTAGGAAGAAGCTTGATTGCAGAAAAACTGATTGTAGAAAAGTGCAGCACTGTATCTCAAACACTTCTGCAGTCTTCAACTAAGGGCTGGTGTAGACCAATAGAAGCAGGGAACAATCTCCATAAAAAAAGAAATCAAACTTCAGGTGTAAGAAGAGCTCGATCTCCAGGGATGAGATAATCCTGCCAGCAGATTTAGGTCACACCAGCTGTTCTTCGATCTTCAATGAGGTGACATTGAGGGCAGCAACTAAAATTGCATTAGATCACCTCACAGCTGCTGCCCTGATGTGGAGAAGGAGGCCGAGAGTGGTGGAGAGAAGAAAAAAAGGAGAAAGAAGAGAGAGGAGAGAACCTGAAATCGAGAGAAGCTGTTTCCTAGATCAGATTAGGCTCTGATACCATGTAAACAGCATTGGAATGAATGCTTGAGTGATTAGAATCGATCACCCAAGCCCCTTTATTTATCGTAACTTGAAGTAAACTGATCAAAGTACAAATAGGAATAATAACACCTCAGTCCTAGTCCTACTAGGAATTCCTAATACAACTAGGAATGCCAGAATAGGACTCAGCTGAGGATAAAACAATAAAAATAAAATAAAAGAAAAGAATCCAATCTGACTAGTACTACTCCTAACATGACTAGGACTACTCCTAATCAGCTAGGACTAGTAGGACTAATCCCAATCCAACTAGGACTGCTTACCCCAATCAGGTAAGCAGCCTATTTCAACAGATACTACTGTGAAAATGATAAGCAAAATGTAAAAGCATCTTTCCAGAAATTAACAGTTTCCAAGAAAAAGATCTCACTTATCTCTTTCCATGTCCAAAACATCCTAAGAGAAAACTCACCTTCTTCCTCTAAAATGACCAAGAAGACACCACCAAATGGAAAAGGCTATACGAGTCTTGATGGACTCGAACCATCATCTCCTGGGAACAAACCCAGGTGCTCTTCCTTTTTTGAGCTAAAGACTCACCTACTAACAAACAAATGATCATATGACAAACGACCTCAAATCAGCTGTGCTGCCTCAGAAGAACCGCATGGCCTGCCCTGTCTAAACTCTAAACAATATAATGAGGGAATTAGATAGCTAATGCAGAAGATTTGCCTTTCCTAAAACGTGTATCAGATTTAATATTGATACATTAGTATTTTAGTTCAGGGTTGAACAACCCTCCCCCCCAAGAAAAAAGAAGAAAAGGGGAGGAAGGTGTAAAAAAAGGAGCTTTGCGGCGGCAGTACCCAGAATGATACAACTTGAACACTTAATGCTTCAACTTGCACAAATCAGTGATACAAGAAATTTGGTCCCATGCAGTTCAACATAGGAAGAAATCCTTTAAGGCACTTTGTCACAAACAGTTCCCTGGTCAACAATACATCTCTCCACAAAAAGCTCCAAAAAATATACCAGCAACACATGCTGCCTAGTTATACAACTGACATGCCACAGGATAAACAAAATCTATTGCACATATTTTCTTCATTCATTAGCACTTAGCAGTACCTACTCATTTATGAAATCTCCTCAACATTCTCTTACAAGCTTGCCATAATAGTGAACTTAGTATTAGAATCAGGATCTTAAGAAACTTCCGAAAGCAAAAATAAATAAAAATAAAATCAACCCAAACCATTTAGAATAGACTCATTTGAGAACCACTGCAATTATTTCATACTTGGACAGAGGGTTTGATCTGGCTGTATGCCAGTTACCTCAAAGAATGGATTCAAAGGAATTCCTAATGGAATTTCTGATTTGGTTGGACTCAGAGTATATTGAGTGAATAGTTACTTTCCTGCATAAAAAAGTTCTCTTTATGTCTGTGTGCTAGTGTGGTGTTACTTCGACTCCTTGCTCTCTACTTCCTGTTTTGCCTTTTATCTCATTTCTTTGCTTATAGTTCGTTAACCAACAGTCTAGCTACATCATCTCTTGGATCAGACTTCAGCTAAGTAATTTTAAATTAGGAGCATTAAGTTGAAAGCCCATAATTACAAGTGCATATTCATCTCTTTTGCTCAAAAAGAGATGTCTTGATTTTCTATTAAAGCAATTAAAGAAAATTGCAAGAAAACAGCAAAACCAGTTCAAAGTTTATCAAAATTATTGAATAAAGTCTGAGAAAAAGTCCTGCCCTTCCTTCAACTGTGCTTGAGACTTCCCCAACTGCTGGCCAAAGTGATCTCTCCAATGACCTTCTATTTTGAAGGCTGGTTTATAATTTTCAAGCCCTCTTCATAACTCAACATTCAGCTATCAGAATTGGCTGATTTTTGGAGCATAGGATCCATTCAACACCTTCTCCACTCGATCCAAGTTTGGTGAAGTTCTGCTGGCTGATTTGGTTTGAATCCCTTAACCTTCAACGTTCATATTCTGTTGAGATCTCAGAATTAGAAAGATGTTTGAGTAAGGGAATTTCAGCATCCCTTCATCTGTTTTGGACCCCGGCTCCATAGGGATACAAACCCCATTCGAGCCCTCTAGTTTCTAATTCTGGTTTGGGTTATTTCTGGCCCTATAATCCCCCTGTTTGGACCTGCGGCACCCTTGTTAGCTACTGGCCATTGAGATAGAAAGTGAAGCACAACAAGAAAGAGATATCATTCAATAAAAATTTAGTTCCCACAAGAAAGCTTAAATTCCTTGAGAGCCTTGTGCTTCACAGGCAAACCTGACTCAGAAATGAAACCTTTGAAGTAGTTCCCAACACTGTGAAGTTCAGTTCCCACAACATCACTTACCCCCAAATAGTCCTTAAGAAACCACTCAACCATAATTCTAGGGACAGTAGTAAAAATAACCCTCCTCCCTGTTGAAACCAACACCTCATAAGCCTGAAGGTTTAAATTCTCAAAGAAAAACTTGGGCAAGACAGCTCTTCCAAAAACAACAAAATAGGACAAGAAAGAAGCAATAAAAAGGCTCTAAAAATGCTACCACCCTCAAAGGCAACCAACATGAAATAAGGAAAGAAAGACTGAGACCTTAATAAGGTACCATGAATGTCACAAACTAAGGTCTGAGAAGCCCTACATTCCAAACTGCATTTAGTCAAACTAGGGAATGGAGAAACTTGTTGTGATGATTTGAGAGATGGGTTTCTATAAAAAAACCCATAATACTTTCTGATCTTAGTGGCTGCTAGTTAACATGGAGTGGCCAAGAACTGGTATAAAAGCCAATTTACAAGCTTGAGAAGAACCAAGTGAAAGACCATGGTTTTTAGTCTAGAAGAACGGGTATAACATTTTTTGCATCTAAGGAAAGCAAATGGATAGTAGAGTTTGAATATGATAATCTAAGGTTGAAGGTGGTATTGACCTCTCAGCACCAATATAATATAAGAATGGGCTAAACCAAGGGCAGGGCTGGGTTGAATTGGGATTTCATGAAGGACTTGCAGGTTAGATATGCTTTCTTGTGGATGTGGGCTGAGAGAACATGCTCAGGTTTCCACTGTTTGCTTGAAGGCTAGGCTTTAAAAAGAAGGGAGCTGTTGAAGTGAGTTGCAAATGTTAATGGAGTTTTGGGGCTATTTGAGATTCTGGGTTTCTAATTTTTGGAGCAAAACCTAAGCACAGTACTGTAGGAATAAATGGGCTCAAGAAAAGTGATTGGTGTTTAATCTATTAATATAATTCTTGGGGTTTGCCTCACTTTTTAGAAACCTAACCTACCATTTATGATCAACAACCTAGTAAAGCCTCTGGGATCTTCTTGTTGAACAGTAACTTTTAGGAGAATTGAGAATCCCCACCTACTTTTTTCTTGAAAGTCTAAATTAATTTGGTTTGAAGCCAAAAGACCCATTTTTTGGAGGATTTGAATCCACCATGAACCTTTCAGTGCTTTGATGAATCCTTCTTCCACCATATCCAACTTGGATATATATATATATATATATATATATATTTATGAGGTCTGTCCACAGGTGCTCATAAGAGGTCTGTCCACAGGTGCTCATAAGAGGTCTGTCTATAGGTGAGTGCTGAACACACCACAAGGCTATCAAACAAATTCTCTCTGCTTTTCTTTTATCTTCTTCTTCTTCAATCCCAAAAAGTTCCATCAGTTCCATTAGCTCCCCTTTCTCATACTTTTCCCAAGTCCATCTTGGAAGCCATTCCTGAGACTCATCATTGAAGTTTCTTCTCCTACCCACAATCTCAAATAAAAGTATACCAAAATTATAAACATCACATTTATGAGTCACTGGGAATGGCAACCATAGCTCAGGTGCAGCATACCCTGGTGTCCCTCTATAACATGTCATGGTTACATGTGTACTATTCCTATTACAAAACTATAATTAGTTTAATTACTTGATCAGATAGCTTATCTCCGTAAATCCATATTAAAGGAAATGACAAGCTTTTAAGTAGTAATGTATCAGTGCTAGTAGAGAATTTTCACTTTCTTGTGAAGCAAGCTGAACTGGCCCTCAATTTCATTCCCCGTAGCAAGAAATAGCCAAATAACCTGTACCCAAATACCCTTGCTATCAAAGCAACCACTTCCCTTTCACCTTCATCAAGTCTGAGCACTTTAATGAAAGAAGAATTGCATGAACCCGACTCAGGACCTGGATCTGAGCAACTATACTGTACTGAAACATATAAACATATGACAAACAGTTTGATACTACTGTGCATCTTTCCAGAAATTAACAGTTTCCAAGAAAAAGATCTCACTTATCTCTTTCCATGTCCAAAACATCCTAAGAGAAAACTCACCTTCTTCCTCTAAAATGACCAAGAAGACACCACCAAATGGAAAAGGCTATACGAGTCTTGATGGACCGGAACCATCATCTCTTGGGAACAAACCCAGGTGCTCTTCCTTTTTTGAGCTAAAGACTCGCCTACTAACAAACAAATGATCATATGACAATGTTTCAAAGCCCATAATTACAAGTGCATATTCATCTCTTTTGCTCAAAAAGAGATGTCTTGATTTTCTATTAAAGCAATTAAAGAAAATTGAAAGAAAACAGCAGAACCAGTTCAAAGTTTGTCAAAATTATTGAATAAAGTCTGAGAACAAGTCCTGCTCTATTAAAAGTCATTCATGGGCAGCATTTAAGGAAGTAAAGACATTACTGTGTGTCTACAACATTAAGGAAGTAAAGAATAGAGATTATTGAGGAATAATATGTAATCATATCTTTCAATTTTGTTGCTTAATCTAACTATTCTAGCATGTTTACAGGACAAGTAAAAGTGCAGGGGGGGGGGGGGGGGGAAGGTTAGGTTCAATCAATGAACAAGAGGCCAAAAGGTCAGCCTCTTCATAAGGGGGATAGGAGAAAACTAGCAGCAAAGGTGATGCCCCAAGAACAATGTTGTATCATAATAGTTATGCCATTTAGCCCCATAGAATGGCATAAAAAAGTAGTAGGACATGGGAACTGAAAATTGGTACAGCCAGATCAGTCTCCATCGTTGAAAAAAAAAATGGATAAAATGGACTTGAACAATGCTGATCACCATTTTGCAGCGTTGACAAGAAACATGAGTAGGCCAACTCAACAACTATAATACACCTAATATCACATATAGAAGTCACAAATCAGATGGTAGTCTGCAACTGTCCTATTTGAAAAGAATAAGAAGTTGCTGTTGTTGCCTCTACAAGTCAACAGAATCTGACTGCCCTGTCAAAAAGAAAAACATATGGCTAAGACAGGTATAATAAGAGATAAACTGAAAATGAGTATTCACTAGTACCACCAAAAAAAGACAGACAACTAAAACAAAGAACGGAGTTGAGCAGTGTCAATGAGTTGGTAGGCTCTTCCCTACATAGTCCATAGATAGGATATAAATAGTCTAATATTTATAAGATTACACTGCCAAACTAATGAAAGCTCAATTTCACCTGGCTCCATTGATATAATTTATATAAGTATTTATTTGGTGTAAAGAAGAGGAATATCTCTATATATCTATGTACCTTAAGGGTAAAACATTATGAAATTAATAAGATAATTAACTAGAGAAACTAAACAGTTGATAGTTGATAGTCACATACTCAACATTTTTGCATCAGAGAAGAATCACACTAGTACTAACTTTTTACTGAGAACACACATTTGAAATTTAATGGATACCATGCCAAAGAATGAAAGGGTAACGACTCAGGCATCTCAGGTCCCACATAAAAAAAACGTATAAACACCTACGTATCACTTCCAGAATTACAAACCAGAAACTTTCGACTATTCTATAACAGAGATTCCAATTGTGAACATCAACCAATATTTCATAAAACAAGCATAGAACAACCAGAATTTAGATATACAACAGCATAACATATCCGATTCCAATTGGAGTTAGAAATATTAAGGCTAATCTAAAAACTCTATACCACAAAAACCATGACTTTATTGCAGAATGAAAGCCAAAATTTTACTTTCACAGTGAGCATTGACTGTTATAGAAATAATATCAACAGAAAAAAAATATTCACACAGACAGAGAAAGAAAGAAGGGGCGAACCAGGGCAGAGTCTGGATTGGGGAAGAGACTCACTTGGACTATAGAAAAGGAGAACCAGGGCAGAGTCTGGATTGGGGAAGAGATTCACTTGTACCGTAGAAAAGGAGAACCAGGGCAGAATCTGGATTTGTTTTCTCTTCGATTGGGGTGGCTGCAAGGTTGTCGGAGATGGAGAAGATGAAAGGGTCGCCGGTAGATCGATATTCAAAGTGTAAGACCTAGGAAGAGGAAGAAGGGGCGAAGGAATCGTGTGCTAAACTTACGATTTAACTCTGGATTTGTTTCCTCTTCGATTGGGGTCGTTGCACTGTCGGAGATGGAGAACATGAAAGGGTCGCCGGCAGATCGATATTCAACGTGTAAGACACTAAGGCTGCGTTTGGTAACGGTCTGAACAGTGTTCTGAACAGTTCTTTTGTTCAAAAAGAACAAAAAAATATGAAAAATTGTTTGGCTTATCGGTTCGTTTTTTTATTCTTTAAAGACCGAACCGGACATTTTTGAAGTAAAAGAACGTTCTTTACAGACCGTCTTGGAGACGGTCTGCAAAGAACAAAGAACAAATCGAGAAGGCTATCGAGCAAAACCCGTGACTTCACAATCGAAAGAAACGCGACTTCACAATCGAAAGAAACGCAACTGCGAGAAGAGGAGGGGAAGGAAGAGAAGGGAAACGCTCGAACCACCTGCAGGTACAATGGTTTCTCTCTCTCGCTCTCTCCTTCACGCTCTCTCTTCCTTTCTCTGTGTATCTTCCTCTCTCATCCTCTCTTTCTCTCTCTGTCTCGCTCGCTCTCTCCCTGTCTCACTCTCTATCTCGCTATCTCTGTCTCTCTTTGCTCGTTCTTTCCCTCACGCTCTCTCTGTCTCTCTCTCTCTGTGTCAATCGTTGTTAGATTGTGATTTTGACGAGGACTGAATTTTTTCCTCCCATTTGTGTCTCAGGAATCTCAGGTTTTGGATCTACAACTGTAAAATTAGAAGTAATCGCCGAAAGGTATGATATTGGATCTGTTGAAATATTTGATTTTTAGGTCTGGATGGATGTTAGGGATTTTGGGGATTTTGGGGATGCTGGTTTGTGAAGGTAGTAGATCTGTAGTTCTCTGATCTGTCTTCGTAATGGCTGTTTTATGCTAAGTTAATGTTTATGTTGGCTTTGAATGGCTAGTTGGGCTGTGCTAGATTTTGCATAGTTATGGACTGTGCACATCAGCACTTTTTCATTGTAAAAATGACATCCATTTTAATGTACTTATATCTGATATATCTGCAAAAAAAGAACAAAAAAGCACAGTAGCATATGGTCCTTTAACAAGTTGTACATGGCTCTAATTTTTATATATTGTCCAGGATGTAGATGAAAACTGGAACATCAAAATTGCGGCCAACAGCCAAAGTTCGGAGACAATACAGAATAGATACCCATTGTTGGATATTAATAAATGCAGGACAAAAAGGAGTAAATCCACTAAAAATAGACTTATCCAGGAGAAAGATGCCATAGTAAATTTCTATGACACGAATTAGTTAAATCACCCCTCAGCAGTTTCCCTGTTGATAATCTTTTCCTGCATTTATTCTCTGCTTTGGGCCTTTAGCTGATTTAGCTGCGGTGGTTCATTTGCTTCTTGATGGTGAAGTATGTGGGTGCTTCATCTTAAAGACAAAATACTGCACTTTTTACTCTGTTCCAATGTTGGTATTTTGGAAGTCCTAGAGAGGAGGAGAGATAGAAGCTTGCTTTATTAGAGCATTGAGTAAAGGAGTTTTTCATAGAGTAGTTTGGGTAAATGAGATAGGAGCTTGCATTATTTGGTCTCTTTTCTTAGCACTTTGTTGAATGATGTATATGTGTATTGCATATTGAAAATATGCCCTTTGTTTGCTCCTGAAGTTTAGTGCCTGTATGTGTCCATACCCATTTTTTGCCATACATGTATTTACTAACTATAGCGGCATGGCCACGTGGCGTGGTCTTTGCTTTTTCCTTAACTTTAATGTGGTTCCCTTGGCTGTTCTGTTTTAGATTTTTTTGCAAGATTATCAATTAGTAGTGTGGGCTTGATAGGGTTCTGTCATCTATCTATTGTTTTGTCTTGATATGAATATGTTTTTTGTACAAGAAACTGTTGATTTTGTAAAAATGGGAACTGATTCTTTAAAGAGGGGAGTTGTAGAGAACAAACAAACCAAAAAAAAACCATCTTGCACATGCCCAAAGCCCTCACAAATCTAGAGCAATGGAAAAGAAAAATAATAAGGGTGGGGGTCAATATAGAAATAAATTTTGAACTGAAGAAAATTGTAAGAGCAGACTGAATCTAAACTTTGAGAAGCACGAAGAGAAGAAGAGGCTTTTTTATTTGTACCTGAAACAGGCTTTAACAGGCTGCGGGTGGTGGTTGTGGTTGTGGCGTTACAATTCACTTCAATGTTGCGAAAGAATTAGTAAGAAATAGAAGAAAAAACAACATTTGGCAATTTGTGGGAAGTAGATAAAGCCACGAAATGGTTGGTAGGTCCAAAGAGTGTTGATCATGTGAGGTGTTGGAGCAGATAAATTAATCTCAAAGATTAAATCAATCAACAGATAAAACCAAGACAGCAAATACCCATTAGCTCCGGGCGATCAAGCAATTAACACCAAATGTATATGCAGTGTGTGAGTTGTTCAACTACAATGAAAACATGATAAACTAAGAAAACAAACAATGATGATTTCATGTCAGCCATAGAAATCCATATATCTCAGGGCTAGCAGCTAATGTATGTAACATTTTAGTTTGATAGTGCTCGAGTTATCTCAAAGAAATTAATTTCAACAAAACAAATAAGTTGATATATCAATAATAACTTTAATGCCTTCCAAAATGGCAAAACTCCTTAGCCTACAGTAGAATGTAAAAAGCCATAAATCAACGACATCAAACGCAACGAGAGAAATGGAAAACCTCAAGATCACATTCCTGTAAAAGCCTTCTTCCCAACTCCACCAGATGATCCAGTAGGGATCACTTTCAACACATTAAACCTCACTGTCTTTGACAGTGGCCTGAAAGAAGGGAAAATCACATACTCATGACTCAGTACCAAACATCAATGGGCAATATGAAACCTTTTTTTTTTCTTTGGGGGAGGGGGGTGGTGGAATAGAAACATTAAAACAAGCATTTTGCTTAGCCAACAAAAAGGAAACTTTATTGAGTGAAAGAATTGAACCTGCACTGGCCGACTGTAACATGGTCTCCTTCTTTCACACGGAAACATGGAGATATGTGTGCTGGAATGTTTGAATGCCTCTTTTCATATCTGATATAGAAAGGAAAATTCAAAAATAAGGCCCAATTATATAGAAAGAGAAAAAAAAAAATAGATGGAGATAAAGGAAGGTAGTGATAAATACTGAATTTTACCTCTGATATTTCTTGACATAATGAAGGTAGTCTCGACGGACAATAATAGTCCTCACCATCTTAGCACTGTGGCAGGTGCCTGATAGAATACGGCCCCTGATTGAAACATTCCCAGTGAATGGGCATTTCTTATCGATATATGTTCCTGCAAACAAGAAAACAATTGTATAATCTTCAATCATCGAACTTTCCCAGATAAACAACCTAAAAGCATAACAGAAAAGTATCATATCATTACAAATATTTGTATATCAAACCATATTGTATAGCACATTATAATAATTCTGGAGAGAGATTAGAATAAAGAAACTAAACAATGTAAGTTTGAAAACAAAAATATACATGTACAACTGGAACTGAAATTCGAATAAAAGGAGCACTCTTCACTGAGAAGGACATAATATCAATAACTGAGAATGTGTTGTCAAATCCAAACTATGGTTAAACATCAGACAAGTCTATGGACACATGGGCCAGATCTTGTCTAAATCTAAGCATATATCATGCAGTGTGATTCAGATGCTTTTCTTAATCATCACATTACTAAAAAACAAACAGATTGAATTGTTGTATAATGGACTTAAACAGAATAACAAAAGTGAACATAAATATGGCAATAAAAATGCCATATTTATAATGGACTTAAACTTTGAGCTCTGTCTCTGTCTTCAACTCACAGACCCAAATCCACCAAATCTCAGTCCTCTCTTCTTTCTCTTTTACAGAGTCTCTGGTTTGCATATCTGTGACTGTTTTTTTAAGCTCTTAAACACATATTTCCAATTTCTTTCCCCTCTTTAATTGCATTTAATATATCTTTTTTCCCCCCTTGGGTAATTGGGATAGATTTGTCTTTAACAACTCATGACAGGAGAAACGGTTCCCTGCTGCATAGCAGTATCAAAGCTCAGCAATTCGGAGTTTATTCTTGAAAAACAAGCACATGTGTTCTTCTATGCAGTCCCTTTTATGGGCCTTACAGGGACTGAATTCTCATTGCTTTCCTTGTACGATTTGTGGGTCTTCTCTAATTTTTTTTGTTCTTACTTGAAGATTACCCATCGCTTACTTCAGTAATTTGTTCTATAATTTTTAGTACTTTTGTTCTTGACCAAAAGGGCCAAATCTGTGTGGTTAATACCTATATGTAGCCTTGAAAACAACATGTTTGTATGGAATTGTTTGGGTCTTTTGGTTATGGTTGAGGAGTGGTTCTCTTTCAAGTGGACTAATCCTAACTTTGCTCATTGTGATCAAACCTCCTATTTCTCTCTTCTTTTTTTTTAATCAACATTCTTCAATTCTTTGGTAATGAATATGACTATTTATTTTTTTGGGTAATAGATATTTTTATTTCATATTGATTGTTACATAATGTATGTGTTATTATTCAGATATTATGGCTACTTCATCAAGGTCAAAAGGAAAATCAAAAGTTGGTCCTGTATCTTGGTCCACTACTGAGGTTGCCTTACTAGTTCGGTTGATGGTAGATAATGTAAGGGCTGGCAACAAGAGTGGGGCAACCTTCAGCAAGAATGGGTGGGATGATATTCAGACCCGGTTGGAAACCACTCTTGGTAGGGTGTTCGATAGGGAACAGATAAGGAACAAGTTCAACAAGATGAGGATAGATTATGGAAGTTTCAAGTCATTACTTCAAACTACAGGATTTGGATGGAACTCAATCACCCAGACGATTCTTGTGACGATGTGATGTTTGGGATAAAGCTATAGCGGTAAATACTATACTAATATCTTCTTTGGTTTGATCTAAACTATTATATTTAGTCTTATGTTGATTATGTAGTAAATATCTAATAATTTATTTGATATTGTATATAGGCAAATTCAGGATGAAAAAAATTTAGGCATCAAGGTTTGGCACATTGGTCTGAACTCCAAATTATATTTGGAGATTCTTATGCCCGTGGAGATGGTCATTTGGATAACACGCAAGACTGGGTGACAACTGAGATTGATGATCTAGATGTTGATGATGAAATACCTACACCAACCCACACCACTTCAATGGGTCTAGATGACTTTGAAGTCAATGAGGCTGAGGAAGATACTACAGTCCATAAACAAGATAGAACTCCAACAGCTAAACGGAAGCGAAGTATGAGTGGTAGTGTGACAACTGCTTTGGGATATGTTGGGAAGTTATGTCAGATAAAGATAGAGAAGGCAACTGCAAGTGCTGAGGCTACTTCTGAAGTTTCTGGCCATGGCACTTCAGTGACTCCTATCGATACTAGTGTTTTGGCATGTACACGTGTCCTTGATGAGATACCTGATATAAGTAAGGACATGTATCTGAAAGCCTTAAAACAAATTAGGGAGTCAGGACCGTGGAGGGAGTCATTCATTGGTTGTAGGCCTGACAGGAGGATGTGGCTGTTGGAGGAGTTATAGGGTGATGTTATTTAAATCTGTGTGGTTGTTTGAAACAATTTACTTATGTTATGTTTAATTTGGATGGTATGATGATACAATCTTGTATTTTTTTAAATTCTGTGTGGTGGTCTGAAACAATTTAGGTTGTGTTATGTTTAATTTGGATGGTATGATGATACAATCTTGTATTTTTTTTAGTTATGTTTGAAACAATTTACTTACTGTATTATATTAAAAGTTTATTACTTGTTGTGTATATTTAGCGGTCATGACAACAATATACCGGTTCAAGAATGACTCTTCAAGTGATGAGGATGACTTGATAATGGTAGCTGCAACTTTAGTTGCCGCACAATCTCTATATACAAGAGAACCTTGTAGGGATGGTAGACATCCAGGATCAATTATGGTCCATGAAGTTTTGAGTGGTCACGCGGACCGTTGCTTTTTAAGTTTAGCATGGAAAGACATGTCTTCCAAAATCTATGTACACTGATGATATCTAGAAAGTGGTTAAAAGACAGTCGATATTTAAGGGTGGATGAGCAAATAGCCATGTTTATGATGATAGTAGGAAGGGGTTTCTCTAATCGGGATATTCAAGAGGAGTTTCAACATTCTGGAGAGACCATTAGCCGTACATTCAAGCGTGTTTTAATGGCTATGGGAAAATTGGCAAAAGAAATGATCACACCACCAGGACATCCAGAAAATTCAGTTAGACATGCAATCAAAACCAAAATACTATCCTTTCTTTAAGGTAATATACAATCAATACAAGTATGAAAATTCAATTATTGTAATTTTTCTTATTTTAGTATGACAAGTTTATTTTATGAAATCTGTTTTTAGGATTGTATTGGAGCAATAGATGGTAGTCATATTAGTGCCATAGTGCCTCAACAAGATGCTACTCATGCAGAAATCGAAAGGGCATTACCACACAAAACGTGATGTGTATATGTTCTTTTGATATGCGATTCACGTATGTTTATGCGGGTTGGGAGGGCAGCGCTAATGATTGTCGTATATTTGAACGTGCAAGGAGAGATCCAACATTACAGTTCCCACATCCACCTGAAGGTAAAACCCATTTAATTCTACTGATATATGAAGTACTTATTGGTAAAGTTGAGTTTTTCCTTACAATGGTTTGTATGTGTAGGAAAATATTATGTTGTAGACTCGGGTATGCAAGTCAAGTTGGTTACTTAACTCCATTTCGAGGTGAGAGGTACCATATTCCGGACTACAAGGAGTGGAGAAACCCAAAGATCGCTAAAGAGCTGTTCAACTACGAGACATTCCTCACTTGAATGTAATTGAGCGTACATTTGGGGTTCGAAAAATAGGTTTAGAATATTAAGACATATGACTAGTTACTCAATCAGAGATCGACTTACATTGTGATGGCCTGTTGTGGGTTGCATAATTTTATTCGTGACGAACAAGAGGCGAGACAAAATATTTGCTTGGTTTAAGTGCTGATGACAAAGTAGTCATAGATCCACCGAATCTCGTACACTTGCCTTATGATACATCTATGTCTACTCTCAATCGAGAGAGAGTGCAAGAATCATGAATGGATTGCGGATAAACATTGCAAATGAATTGGCCATAAGTTGTAGGATGGCGCAACTTACATGAGTTTCTTTTGTATTTGTTTGACCAAACTAGATATTCAATCGGAGAGACAATGCAAGAATGTGATTTGAATGAGTTTCTTTTGTATATGTTTGACCAAACTATGGCTTGTTTATGTAACTTCGTTGGATTTTATAGAGTGATAATTGCGGATGTGAATTTTTCAATGGATAGAAGAAGGCATGACCTCATCTTCTAGCCAACGACTAATGTATCGTGGTTTGTCCCTCGGGCTCAACATGTATCCGCTCCGTCTTCTTCGAAATTTCGAAAGGTTATTGCAAGAGTGCAATTATATCCTCGGAGAATCATGCCAAGATGTTCAAAGACATCCTTAAAGGTCTTACCAAGTTAGACTTGAAGAAAGAAGAAAATTAAATCATGAGAGAGGTTGTCAAAGTTGTAATTTAATGACTTTAATTAACTATAAGTTGACATATTTTAATTATAGACATATTTTAAATTATGTTAAGTTTAGGAATTTATTAGATATTTTAATCTATGTTAAATAAGGAACTTATGAGACAATTTTAATTTATGTTTGTAGAGAAACATGTATTTTGAGGTAAGGATGGCATTATTGTAATTAACATCAAAACGTTTCGAACAAATTTTACCAAACACCATTTCCGTTCGAATAGCGTTCTTGAGAACGTTACCAAATGGTTATTTTTGGTCTCAGAACGCCGTTCCAGACGAAGAACGCAAAAGAACGTTCTTAGTCAAGAACGGGCGTTCTTTGTTCAGACCGTTACCAAACGCAGCCTAAGGCTGCGTTTGGTCTGAACAAAGAACGTCTGTTCTTGACTAGAAATGTTCTTTGGCGTTTTTAGGCTGCGTTTGGTAACGGTCTGAACAGTGTTCTGAACAGTTCTTTTGTTCAAAAAAATATGAAAAAGTGTTTGGCTTATCGGTTCGTTTTTTTATTCTTTAAAGACCGAACCGGGCATTTTTTAAGTAAAAGAACGTTCTTTACAGACCGTCTTGGAGACGGTCTGCAAAGAACAAAGAACAAAATATTGAAGGCTATCGAGCAAAACCCGTGACTTCACAATCGAAAGAAAGAAGGCATCTGCGAGAAGAGGAGGGGAAGGAAGAGAAGGGAAACGCTCGAACCACCTGCAGGTACAATGGTTTCTCTCTCTCGCTCTCTCCTTCACGCTCTCTCTTCCTTTCTCTGTGTATCTTCCTCTCTCATCCTCTCTTTCTCTCTCTGTCTCGCTCGCTCTCTCCCTGTCTCACGCTCTATCTCGCTATCCTTCACGCTCTCTTCCTTTCTCTGTGTAAATTTTTTCTCTCTCTCTCTCTCTGATTTTGAACGAATACTAACATTTTTATTTTTGCAAATCCCTTACAAGAGTTTTATCTGCAATCTGTGGAAAAATTGCTCTTGTCGGACTGTTCTTGGAGACTCTCACAAGCTACCAGGTACTCCTTTCGTTGGTTTAAATTCTGAGATTTGTAGATTCTAAGAAATCAAACCTGCATTTTGATTTTTGGATTTGCTGAGGAAGCTTCGTGATCTTAGAGAGTACTCCTTTATTAGCTTGTAGAAGAATGATTCCGCTTGTTTTAGCAATTTAGCAGGTGTATCATATTCCACTACCCTACCTGCTCACAGAAGAATAAGTTAATTTTTTTTGTTTGCTAAAATAGAATCAATTACTAATTTAAATGTCTGCTTTTTCATTTGTTCAATTTCAATTTTTTACCTGGTCAATTAAAGCTTACCTTCACTGAGAACTAGAACAAGATCACTGTCTATAATCGTATGTACAACTTTAGGATCTTTGAACTCCCAGCTTACGACCTTCTGAATCACACCATCAGTTGCAGAGTGAACAGAGGGTGTGGCTTCATCTAAAACTAGAATGCTGCTTCTCTTTAGTAAGGCTCTTCCAAGACATAATGAGTGAAATCACACATAATAGTCTGGAACGACGTTCTGAGACCTAAAATGAGTGTTTGGTAACAGTCTCAAGAACGTCGTTCATAACGAAAATGGTGTTTGGCATAATCTGTTATTCCAAATTCGATTCTAATTACAATAATGCCATTTTCTTCTAAATTATACCAAAAAATACTTGTAAAATCATTTTCTCTTATCAACCTTAGCATAAAATTAAAATATTTCATTAATATAACCAAAGTAATTATAAAATTATGTCAAATTTCAAAGATGCAATTAAAATTGGGTTCTTGTGTGGATTAGTGACATATCTGACTATGCTATGAACATTTGAATAAAAAGGGCCTTGGTGGATTTGAACCACCATCCCCTTGGAACATGCTAATGTTCCAAGTGTTCTACCAATTAGAGCTAAAGACCCATCAAGTATAAGCCAGGAAGATCTTTAGTGCTGAGAAGAAAGATACAAAATTACAGTACAAGATGAGTTATTTTAGTGCTTTTACAGCTCAGGAGATTTAAAAATCTTACAATCTTACACTATACACTGAATTATTGAAGAGTTAGAAGTTAAAAGAAAGATAAAGCAGCAAATCAGAGAAGTAAAAACAAGAAAAAGTCTTTTGATCGATCCTCATTATTTGAATGCACTCACCATACCAAAACCCAGAAGAATACAGACCTCAAGCGTTCCCTCTCTGCTCACTTGGTGTCATATATATTCCTAGCAACTTTCTCCAAAAGTGGTTTCTTACTGCTTACATCTTGCTTTTAATTGAATGATGTTCAATTCAAAACAGGTGCATCTTCAGTACCTCTATTGTTGATGCATTCATATTTAATCTTTCTCTCTTTTTCTCTTCTACCTATGAGAGCAATATGATCCATCAACTGTCACTTGCCCCATTCCTGAGCACTTGTAAAGGTTTACAGGACAAAATTTAAACAACACATTGAAAATATTAACATATTACATATGGTGAAGTTCAAGGAAATAATCAAATTCAAACACAAAAACCATATCCGCTGACTATACAGCCTATCGGACAAGATAGATAATGAATGAGGTATATGTACTTGAAAGCAACTATAAGAGCTTCCTGTGAATCACATTAAAACCCTGCTCGATTAACACAAATGAAGAATTACATCACAAAAATTCAGAATTTGCTATTCAGTCACCTGGTGATTATTTCAGCTGATGACAGAAGAAGCAAGATCAAGGCCACTTGAAGCTCAAGCCATATAATTATAGAATTTAGCGGAACAAACTGCAAAAAAGGAAGGCCCACCATTTGGGACTAGAAGTTCTCAGAAATTAATGTTACTTGTGCCTTTGCTTTATTGCAATGTGCATTAGCTGTTACATAAGATATAAAACAAAACAAGGAAAGAACTACTAATGAACTAGAAACACAGAAGAAGTCACTTTTGTGAAACAAAACACACATTTGAAACTAAACTTGTTATTCTACGGATAAGTGGCCACTGTTCTGCAACTACATGCTCTTACCATCCAAATCCCCATTTGATTATGTACTTCCAAAGCCTAAAAGCCCTCCCAGTAAATAATTAGGATTTAGTTTTACAATCAACATTCTGGTAAGGGGGGTTTTTGTTTTTTGTTTTAGTTTTTTTAACCAGCAGAAGCAAATAATCTAATATATAAAGAAAAGAGTGGAGATATAACCAACGAGAAAGAAGAAAATGCAGCAGATAACCAAGCACCCGATAACCGAGCCCCACACACTAAGCAAGTTAAACAAACCCCAGACCACCTTCTCCCAGGTCCCAGAGGAACCCCTACAACAGCAGCACCTCAACACAATGACACACAGCTAAGAAAACATGACTTGCAGGAAAAATCGCATTACTCAACAAGGCTTCTAACGCTTCCAAAGATTTAAAGCATTGTACCAATTTTCATCCCCACCACAGAACAATAGACCAAACTTCTTTTGACTCCAGCTGCTTCTACAGCTAAATTCCTCGGCTGATTCCGAAGTGTTAGTCGTGCAGTCACGCATTTAAAACATGCCCTACTTTAATATTACATGGGATGAACTTTGTAATTTTGCAAGTTTATTTGTAATAGGAAAATACAAGGTCCAAATATAGCTATTTGGGGAGAATACAAACTTTTCTTTTATTTTACTACTCTAGGTTTAGCGGGGCATAGAAATACATGTCATCGGTTAGTCTTAAGTGGTTCACTTCTTTTAGAAGTTCGCCAAGGTCATTACTTGTTAAATGTTTAAAAGTAAGTTCTGTAGTGGAAAAAAGAATCCAGTCAAGTGATTTCAGTCCAATTGTTTTTCTTTATCTTTCCTAATCTATAAATATCCTTTTACCCTCCAAACAATTTGGGTATGTTGTATGGATTCATTCTGAGATTCCTTGCTGATAGCAAATAGCATGTGGGGCTGATCTGTTCTTGCTCTCCCCTTTGGGGGCACTAAGTCACTAACCGCAGGCTGACTGAATCAGTTAGCGACATTATCCAGCTCCTTCCAACTGAACTCTCCAGCATCCAATAAAACTTGGGATGGTTTTTTTTTTTTTACACTTCAGTCGTCAGTCTTCAGTCTTATCCCATATGAATTCAGATGACAAAAAGCCTTGACACCTATAGCTCATCCTCTTACTCTTGACCATACACAGATGGAGTTATTTAACATGCACCATGGAAAAGCTTAATGCATGTCTGCGCTCTCTGATAAATTAAGGGGAACACTGAGAAATCTAAAAGTGTGCTCTTTGTATTTCAGTTGCCAACTGATGTAGTTCAAAAGAACAAGGCCAGAGATTCCAATCAGGAGGAGCCAGAGTGTGAGGGCCCCAAAACCAGCCCCAGCCCCAGCCCCATGGGCCCCCACCCCCAGTCCATAACCTAGATATTGAGGTCGTTCAGACGGATCCTGCACTATTTCCATACCCCAAGTATAAACAAAAGAGTTTGAAACAAGTGTGGAGGAGAAAGTGAGGATTCCTTTCTCCAAGTGGGCTTTCTACCACAGCATTCCAGCCAATGTTACCCAAGGGCCTTACTATCAACACATGTTAGATGAGATAGGGGCGGCTAGCCCAAGAGTGAAGGGGCCAACACCTTATGAGATGTACAATATTTACATACCCCACCACAAGGAAGACTTGATGGAGTATATTGATGGGTTGAAGCCAATGTAGGAGCATTATGGAGTGACTATGATGTGTGATGGTTGGACCGGACCCACTAGGAAGTCAATCATCAACTTCATGTTGAATTATAATGGGAGGACTGTATTCTTCAAGTCTGTTGATGTATCCAAGGAAAAGAAGGATGCAAAATATAATAATAAGTTGTTGAAAGAAGTAGTTAAGGATGTGGGAGTGGAAAATGTGGAAAATTTGATGTACAATCCTAGGTATTGACTCTTCTGGACACCATGTGCTGCCCACTGCATTGATCTCACGTTGAAGGACATGGGGAATTTGAAACTTGTAAAAGGGGTTGTAGATAGGGCAAGACAAGTAAGCACCTTCATCTATAATCATAAATTTAGTCTGCATATGTTGAGGAGCAAGTATGGTGGTGACTTAATTCGGTTAGGGAATAAAATTTTGCAACTAATTGGATTTCTCTTCAAAGCTTCGAGCTGAAGAAGACTACACTAAGATTGATGTTTGGTTCGGAGGAGTGGTTTAATTGGGAGGGGCCTAGTTCTTGTGGAGGTAGTACAGCCCAGGCCACGATTTCCATGACAGGTTCTGGGATGATCTCAAGAAGGTCGTAAAGATCTTAGACCCAGTTGTCACCGTGTTGAAAATGGTGGACCAACAAAGGAAGCCCACTTTACCACACTTGTGGGCAGCTATTGATACGACAAAGATGCAGGTTGAGATAGTTTATAAAAGGAGTAATAGAAAGTTTATTCAGATTATCAAGGATCGATGGGAGAGGCAGCTCATGCAACCACTACATAAGGATAGTGAGTTGTTACTTTATTAACTTTAATTCAACTTGTCAATTTGTGATTGCCATTTAGTTTCTTATTGTGGTAATTATGTTCAACATACCATCTAAATCCTAAGTACCACTAAAAGCATAGACTTGGGATGAGGCAAGATTTGATAGATGCAGTTCACACAATGGTTGAAAGGTTTGAGCCAAATGAAACTAGACAAGGGATTATCAATGCCGAGGTGAGAATCAACTATTGTTTAGTAGGTAAAAACTTATGCCATTATAGTTGTTGGTATTTACGCTAACTAAAATGGATACAAATAAAAGCTTTTAGGGATGCCACTGGGAGTTTTGGCTGACCAGTGGCAACAGCGCCTCAGGATTGCACCACTCCTGGTTGGTCCAATCACCTTAGTCTTTCTATTCATATTTAATATGTACCATTATTAACTATTACCTAATAATAATCTTTAATGCTCACTTGAAGCTGAATCGTGGTTGCAATATGGTAGCGATTCACCCAACCTATTCAAGATAGCACGCAAAGTGCTATTCTAGACATGTTTTGCATCAGATGCAAGCGTAACTGGAGTACGTTCAACCTCATACACTCCAAGTGGCGGAACCGATTAGGTGCTAAGAGACTGGAGGACTTGGTCTATGTGTACTATAATATGAGTTTGAGAGAGGAGCACATACGAATTGGCATGGAAAACGATACAAGCCCAATCGAGTTGGCAGAAATAATCCAAGTGGGTGAAGATGAAGAGAATCCCCTTTATGAGTGAGTAAGGGATCGAAGTGAGCCTTTTTTAGAGGTTGGTGGTCGGAACAACAACGAAATTGCATCACAGATGGGTGCTGATGTTGATGAGTATATGGCAGCAAAGGGCAAAGTTCATTCATAGACCCCACGTCCATTCAAGCCACACCCTGGTAGTAGTGGAGTTGATGATGGTGAGTGGTCCCATTCCTCGAATGCTACTCAACCACCTACCCAGACTCAAGACCATGATGGTAATGGTGGTGGTGGTGGTAGTGGTACTGGTGGATATTATGAAGATAATGCTAGATTAGCATCCTTACGCCATAAGGAGGACCAAATCATTCAGGAGCCAGATCCACAGAGATTCACAGGGGAGACTCAGTTTACTCATGAAACACAAGATGATGATCATGGTGCAAATACCTTGAGAAGTTACAGTAGAGGTCCTCACAAGTGGTTTGGACCTACTGATGAGGCATCTGGGATGGATATATCGAGCTTGTCTGGCACTATGGGAGCCATGAGTTTGGGGGAGACTAGAGGATCTGGGCATTGGCACACGCCATCCTTTATAACAGCAACCCCTAGTCCAGTACAACAACATGATAGTAGCTTCGAGAGCATCGGATTAGCATCATATACTGGGTATGGACCATATGGTGGATATGCTGGTGGACCATCCTTCGAGAGCACCGGTTCATTTGGATATGGGAGTGGCCATGATGATCATCTGCTACATATGGATATAGAGATGAGTAAGGTGTTGGGTCATCCTTTGTCGACAGTATCTTCGGGTATCCAGCCTAACCATGTGTGCCGGCTCTACCTCCATACAATCTCGGTGAGCCCTTCCCTAGATTGGGATATCTCAGACAAGTTGATGATGGGGCCTATAGATGGGCAAATATGGACTATCAAAACAATTGGGCTCAAAGCATGTCCTGGGATACATATGTGATGCATTCAGAGGAACAGCTTCGACATCTTCAGTGGTACGCAGCTCGTGGACTGGACCACCAAGAAACTCCGCGTGTAATTGAGTGAGTGCTGTATAATTTATGTTTTATCTAGTTAAAATGAATTGTTTAATTTTCAAGTACATTAACTATATGTGAACTTAGTATTTATAATATGGCTAGTGTACACTGTACAAGATCATTCAGTGTACAGTATTAAACTAGAGTAAAAAAACACAAGTACCATTTTGAGTGATTTTTGTGAAATTAGTTCATGCAGTGTGTTTAGAATGTCAAAAATAGCCTGTATAGAAAAAACCAAATAAAAAAAAAGCATTTCTGGGCCTCGAAACTACCAACTCAAGTTGGCAGGGAAAATACCTGGTTTTGACCAGGTTTCGACCAGATCTCAGTTTCGCAGTTGGTGGAAACCAGCCTCGAAACCAAGATCGAGAACCTTGCTACCACATAAGATTGCTGCACATCAATTCTGCTCTGTTTTTTAAATTTTAACACAATCTTAATTCACTGCTACCCTGTCCTGTGCGTTAGTTCCATGAATTTGTCCTACCTAGTTAGTGGAACACACTACAAGTCTACAACCTGATTTCCAGATGCCAATGGAAGTTTGCAAGGACAAATACAAAGCGCTTTGCATGCAAAAGCTTCTCGATCTGGTCAAGGAAGGCATGATCAGACCTTTTAGATATGCAATGGAAGAACCCAAAGAGTATTTTGGATCTACGAAGCTGCCGTTAGTGTCGTTCGGATGCTTAGCGTTAATATGGGAGTCCATTACAGGCCTACAAGTATAATTTGGATGATTCTTTACTCCATAATTTTCCTTTCCGTTGCTCAAAATTGTGGTAGCAGGTACCACATCCGGTTTGTTTTTGTTTTTGTTTGACTTGAAATCAGGGTTCTTTCCTCTATTCTTGAACATGTTGATCAGAACATGTAGCCCATGAAGGGACTGAATTGGAAATGTTAAGCCTCTATGTACTAATTCGGAGGATGTGAGCAAGATACTGTAAATAAAGAGCCACTCAAGAAAAGACAAACTATTCAGAGTGGTTCGGCAATTGACTATATCCGCTACCATAGTTGTCACGTCGTCACAGCAATCCAAGTCGGTGGAGGGGTGTCTAATCGATATATCAACATGTCGCCCGCCATAGCGTTGCCATGGCAATCATGTCGACCATGTTTTATTTTTTATTTTCTCTATTTGTAATGTCATTTAGTATGCTATAATATACCCTATAACATCAGAAAATCAACATAAAAGTGTAATATCCACAAGTGCATATGAAAGTATGAAACCATGGATAAACCTATCAGAATCTTCAATGGCTCAAGCTGCAAAAAAGTACAAACTAACAACTTAAAGAAAAATCCCAGAAATTGCAGATGGCGGGTAGAGAGGAAATCAGCTTTGATTGCAAAGCTCCAACTCACAGCAAGAGAGGTATTACGGCTTAAGATTCTGGGGTTCAGGTCGCCCAGTGCATGTGGCTTAACAAGGAATGAGCAAGCTTAGTTCACAACCGTGGGGAACTGTTGTGAACCAGAACAGGGGATGGATAAAAGGAGAAACCAGAAAAGAATGACAGAAGAAACCCCTCTGTCGAGTGTCGACTCTCTCTTGCTCTGTCTCTCTCTGCATGTGTGTGTGCAAGAGTGAGCAAGAAGAAGAAGAAGAACTTTAGGATAGAGTTGCTTGCCGGAGGACTGGGAGGAGAAGAATAAGAAGATGAACTGAAGAAAAAGAACTACCAAATAAAAAATAAATAAACAATTACTTACCTGTTAGGAGAACTCGCCGGAGCCGACGAAGGAGGCTGCTGGACTGCTGGAGGGGTTCGAAGTCTCGAAGAGGTGAAGAAATAGTCTCTTCCTTCTAACAACTCTCTCAGTCTCTCCTTCTCTGTTGAGACTTGAGTCTTTTCGATTTCTATTAGGGTATAGGCATTATTAGTCAATGGTTTTTTTTTTGTTTTTTTTTTTTTGTTAATGTGTATTGCAGGTGTAACTTGAAAGCATTATCTTTTAAAAGGTTAAAAAAAAATTATTATTATTAAAAACTAAAGTTTTTACACTTGAACAAGAATATCGGCCGATATGGACATATATCGTGGTATGGCATCCATGTCAGGGCCATGGCGACACCATGGAGGCCATATCGGCTGATATTCTAAGATATACCATATCAATGGTCGATATGTCCATTATTCCAGCAATATGACGCCATGACAACTATGTCCACTATCCAGCGCAAATTGGGATTTTTATTGTGGTATAGCTTGCTATCCAAACAGTTACAGTCCCACTCACTCGGTGAGGAGTCACCTGTTGTTTTCTCGGACTCACAACAAACCCAATAGTTTCACACAGGCTAACTAGTTACAACCCAGGTGTTTCCAAGGCAGACACCCAACCAAGGTGTTTTACGGGCTCACTACCTAACCCAGTTGTTTCCAAGGCTAACAACCAAATCCTTTTTTTCCCAAATCCAACCTTTAACTAACACAGGAGTTCTTCTGAATTTTAGCAAACTCAAGCTCTTGAGTTTTGCAACTCAAAATAACAAGCCTCTTGCAAGGCAGAAATACAAACCACAGTTCAATTGGCAACCCTCTACCTAGGGTGGATATACAAGATGTTGTTCAACACCCTCAACCTATGGTCCTTTCTAGATGCAAAGTATATGTAGGCAATAAATGCTTCCTTGAGAGGAGTACCTACATCCATATTTATAGCCAAATTTACAAATCACAATGGTAAAAAAACTAGCCGTTTATAGTTGTTGGACTTCAGCCGATCAGCCGTCACATGGTCCGGTCAACCATTCTGACTAGATATTAAAGCTAACGGTTATATTTGGTTGGTCAATCATATGGGCATCCGGTCGACCGCCTGTAGCTCAAGCTTCAGACTCTTGCTCTTGGGAAGTTTTTCTTGTCAAAGCAAGTGTCGTCTGGCCAACCGTCTGGTAGGACGATCATCTATCCAATAAATGGAGCATTTGGTTGATCATCCATCTGAATGAAACTTCAGACTCTTGCTCTTGGGAAGTTTTTCTTGTCAAAGCAAATGTTGTCTGGCCAACCGTCTGGTAGGTCGATCATCTATCCAATAAATGGAACATTTGGGTTGATTATCCATATGAATGGAACTTCTTAGGCTACTCATGTCAGTCATTGTCCGTCCTCTTTGTGAAGTCACAAAATGATTGTCCACTTATTTCCTAAAAGATTGGTTGATTACCTTAGCTTTTGGGTGAATTATAAAACTCTTTTAAGAGCTTCAGGGCTACTGGAATTACATAGGACTTCATAAAAATAATCAAGTAATAAGCTAATCCTGTAAGCACTAGATGCTTGGTCTTGATCACTTCATTCCACCAATGTGTGTAGCTTCTTCCAATTCATTAGCATTTGTCAATTCTTAAATAATCGTAGCTTGGGGAAGCTTGTATGTTGTGATCGCCAAATTCTTCATTGCTTTTCAACATAGTTGTCAAGGTGCCGCCTAGATAACACCTTAGCGTCCAAGCGGCTTTCCAAGGGTTGGGCGTTGGCATGCCTTGACATAGGCGGAAGGTTCAGATCTGTAATAGAGAGATCAGATCTAGTTTATAAGGAAGTTAGGGATCAGATAAAGGGAGAAGACGAGGTTTCAAGATCAGATTCTGATCTTCGATGAAGAGAGAAGAAGAAATAGGAGATAAGAGGGAGTATCGTGAGATATAGAGAGAAGAGAAGAGATGAGATTCTGAGGGGAAGAGACAGAAGAGAAAACGTTGACTGGGGAAGGCATAGAAGGTGATGAAACACACCTTCTGATTTCCAATGAAATCCAATATTTCAATTCATTCTTCAAATCTTCCTTTCGTTGTTGGATTACATGAGTATATAAAGAAAATAAAAATGACTCTTGGACTCAAGCATTAATCACCTAGAAGCTAACTCCATTAAAGCATTAAATTACCTAAAAACTAATACCAAGTAAAATTAATTACTTAACACAAACTTTTCGAGTCCTACATAGAAAACTTAAAAGACCCAACTTGAAAACTGAAAAGTCTAATTAAAGAACCTAGGAAAAAAAATCAACTCATTAACTAAGCCTAGGAAAATGAAAAGACACTTTAAGAAAATTAAACTCAGGTTTGGTGGATCTTTGGAGTCGACTTCATGGTCCCCACCAGCAATAATATTGCAGGGACTAACCCTGGCCAGCTTAACCCACGGCTGGGCTTAATTGGGGCTGGTTCTTGGCTCTGCAGATTGGGTGTAATTCTGATGTAGACCAAAACAGCAGGAGGGATCTTCTTCAAGCTTGACACTGCATCATGCGTTACTTTTTGCACGGTTTTCTTTTAATATAAATAATTTGCTTCATGGAATTTAATTAGTGTTGTACTTTACTAATGTTGTAATATGGGTTCAAGGGTAGAATTGTCCTAAGGGTATTTTTGTCCTTGTATCCATTCCAAAATGTTCTTCTTTACATTTAAATAAAGATGGCTGTAGTCACTCTAACTCAAGCCAGTATTCACGGAATTCAACATGGTATCAAAGCCAAAAATATTTTGGGAATATGGTAATTAATATTTTTTCTTTTTTTTCCTTTTTTCCCTTTTTTTCTCTCCCTCTTCTTCTCTGTGATTCTGCCCTAAGGACAGCCACCACCGCAGGCAACCACCAGCCCTCTTCCACTTTCCGCCAGCCCACGCAAGCCCTACCACCACCTCCACCAGGCCCCACCAGCCCCTCCACCACCTCCGCCAGGCCCTTCTGCCACCTCCTCAAGTCCCGTAGGCCTCTCGCCCTTCTTTTCTCTCCCACGAGAGGTCCTCTTCCTTGCCGTTATTTTTTACCCACCCTTGGTGGTGAGTTGACTCCCACCGAGGCTCCTTTCTCTTCCCTCCTTATGTTCTGAATTTTTGGAGGCTTTAATTCTGCAATTTTTTATACCAGCCACCATGTCCGACTATTCAGAGATCTCTTCTGCTTCCTCTGGTACTAATGGTTCGTCGCAACATGACTTCATTCCGTTTCCAGTGAATCCCATCAAGTTAAATGGCAGCAATTATCTTTTATGGTCTCGCTCTTGCTTGTTTGCAATTGGTTCCCGTGGTCTCTCTGGCTACATAACGGGCACTCAGGTCAGGCCTGTTGAGGCTGGTTCCGCACAGGATAGATGGATGCATTTCAATTTCTTAGTCATGTCCTATCTAGTTAATTCCTTGGACCAAGAAATTGTCGAGTGTTACCTTCTCCTTGATTTGGCTGTGAAAATTTGGAAGATAGCCCAGGAGGGCAAGACACCTATTCTCAAGTTGGGAATGCCACCCAATGTTATGAACTCCATCAGAAGATCCATTCTACCAAGCAATTGGAGTTGTCCCTTTCTCAGTATTACAATACAATGTGTACCATGTGGCAGCAATTGGATTTTCTGGGCACCTTCACTGCCACCTGTGATGTTGATGCCATGGCCTTCCGGATGTGAGAAGATGGTTTACGTGTTTTTGATTTTTTGGTCGGACTCAATATTGAGTTTGATCAGATCCGGGCCAACATTTTGAATCGAGACCCACTTCCAACTCTGGAGCATGCCTATGCGATCCTTTCGGCAGAGGAAAGTCGGTGTACAACCATGGTTCATCCTGTTACTCAGGAACGATCGGCCCTTGTTTCCGATTCCCAGTATTCCCGTGGAAATTCTTCCCATTCTACTACTATTGGTCGGACATCTGGTGATCGCCCTCCCATTAAATGTGATCACTGTGGGAAGGAATGGCACACAAAGGACAGATGTTGGAAGCTTCATGGTCATCCTGTACATACTCGCAAGCGTGGGAAGGGATGTTCCAATCGGCCAAGTAACACTCGTGCTCATCAGGCAACTACTAAAGAACAGCCTGATCAATCTCTTTCCCAAGTTGTGGCTGAACTGCAAAATTTACGGGATATGGTGAATCGCTTGGACACATCTTCTTCGACATTTGTATCTCCTTCTATGGCTGCCTCGGCTCTCTCTGTGCCTACCAATCCCAATACACCTTCTTCCACAGGTATTTCATTTGGTGGGAACTGCACCTTAGTCATGCCCGTTTCTTGGGCAATTGACTCAAGGGCAACTGACCATATGACAGGTTCTTCATCTCTTTTTTCCAAATATTTCCCTTAATCTGGTCATAATAAGGTTCGTGTTGTTGATGGGTCTCTTTCTCCTATCTCAGGGAAGGGATCCGTGCAATGCACTTCCTCTCTTAGCCTTTCATCTGTGTTACATGTTCTTAAGTTTACTACTAATTTGCTTTCCATTAGTAGCCTAACCAAGGATTTAAACTGCAAAGTAACTTTTTTCCCGAACCATTGTTTGTTTCAGAACTTGGCAACGGGCAATACGATTGCATATGGTAAAGTGATTGGTGGTCTATACGTGCTTGACAGTTCCCGGGCAGCTTTGACATCTCAGTCTTTGTCTTCTGATTTTGATTTTGCACTGTTTAAGTTGAATAATTGGCATCGTCGTTTGGGTCATCCATTGATTGGTGTTTTATCTAATTTATTTCCTAGTTTAGTGAAAAGGTATAATAAACATAATTTTTCTTGTGATGCTTGCACTTTGGCAAAGCCAAATTCGAAGTATTTTTCCTATTTCTAATAATCGAAGTTTGAGTCCATTTGGTTTGATACATTCTGATGTGTGGGGCCCTGCCCGATGTGTTTCTACTTCTGGATTTCGTTGGTTTGTCACTTTCATTGATTGTTTTAGCCGGACCACTTGGGTCTATTTGATGCATAGTAAAAGTGACGTCTTCACCTGTTTCACACCCTATTTCATAAAATGGTCCAGACCTAGTTCGATGCCAAAGTGAAGATTCTCCGATCAGATAATGGAAAAGAGTACATGAATGGTGCCTTTTGCTCATATTTGGATAGCCATGGAATCATACACTAGACTTCTTGTGTTGACACTCCTGCTCAAAATGGAGTGGTTGAACGCAAGAACCAACATCTATTGGAGGTTGCTCGTTCTCTTACGTTTACTATGGTTGTTCCTCCTCAATTCTTGGGTGATGCTGTCCTTACAGCTACTTATCTTATCAATCGGCTTCCCTCACGGGTCTTAGGACATTGCCCTTTGGAAATTCTGTTTGGGAAGTCCACATTAGTTGTGCCTCCCAAGGTCTTTGGTTGTGTAGTGTTTGCCCGGAATCACCATGTATACAGCAAGTTTGATCCCAAAGGGCTACGATGCATTTTTCTCGGCTACTCTGCTACCCAGAAGGGGTATAAATGCTATCATCCTCCTACATGAAAGGTATTTGTCACTATGGATGTGGTGTTCCAGGAGTCTGAGGCTTACTTTAAACAGTCGGTACCTCTGCAGGGGGAGATTCTAAGTGGTGAAGAGATCCCGCTGATTGCTCCTCTGGACATTGAGATACCTACTATAGAGGATGTCTCTGTTAAACTAGACGACGAAATTACACGTCGAGAACAAGAAGTGAGACATACTGAGCAGCAGCAAATGGTCCAGGGGGAGAACTCGAGTTGGTGCATTTTTCTTTTTCAACTCAAAACCTCAACTCGGCAGGTTTTAGACCTAGTTTGGCTCTGAAACTTGGTATTCAACCTATTTTAGGCCATTTAAATACAATGGCATTATCAGATTTTGCAAAAACAAAGTCCAAATAGGAGTTTTACTTCAGACCTTAAGTTGGTAGGCGACGACGTACCAAAATACCCTGCTCTACACATAATTTAGTAATAGAAAGCAAGCAAAACATTCAATTAATAGCTAAACAACTTAAATAAGCATTAGAAATGTAAAGTGATACATCAAATTGTTTAACAATGTTACAAGTTACAACTATCGTCACATAAACTGAGTTTGAATCAAGTATTCAGTCCCTAGTAGTGCCACATAGTCTTCCCATGACATAGTGTTGCTGCACTGTTGCATATACTCTCCCTCAATCCCCAGTAGTGCCACAGAGTCTTGAAGATGTGTAGCCGAATCCTTCAAATGTGCAGCTGAATCTACTCTCCCGCAGGTTACAACTTTAAATCCAGAGCTAAAATGAGTCACAGCCTTCAAATGGAGAAGAAAACAGCTTTTGGACAAAACTCAATCGAGTTCTATCGAGTTCTGTTGAGTTAGGTGACTTTTAAAGAAGTAGATGGATCGAGATCTGGGTCGACCCGAGATCTCAACCGAGAAAGTATAAGTTTTTAACTCGTATAGCAACTCAACTCAACTTCTCAAAAAAACAAGATCTCGGTCGAGATCTCGCGAGTTCTCGAACTGTGGCACTCGGTACATAGAGACCACCCCCATCAATCCTACACAATCGGCATCTATTCTCGCTCCAAGTCCTGCTCCTAGTCATATTTCTGGTAAACTTCCTCCTCATCCCAGTCTTGATTTACCCATTGCTATTCGAAAACCAAAGCGGAGTTGTACACATCCTATTTCCAACTTTGTGTCATGCAACTCTCTAACTCCTGCTTTCCATGCCTTCATATCTTCTTTATCCTCTATTACCATCCCTAACAGTTGGCAGAAAGCAATAGCCGAACAAAAATGGAAGGATGCAATGAACGAAGAAATGCTTGCCCTTGAGAAGAATCAGACCTGGGATTTGGTGAATCCTCCACTAGGAAAGAAACCCGTTGGTTGTACATGGGTCTTTGTTGTAAAGCACAAGGTTGATGGCTCAGTGGAAAGATACAAAGCAAGACTAGTTGCCAAAGGTTTTACTAAAACCCAAGGAATTGACTATCAAGAGACCTTTGCTCTTATAGCAAAGATGAATACTGTGCGGGTTATCATTTTTTGTGTTGTAAATCAAGGTTAGGAACTCCAACAACTTAACGTGAAGAATGCCTTCCTGCATGGAGACTTGGAAAAAGATGTTTACATGGAGATACCTCCTGATTTTACTTCTTCAGAGACTCAGGGAACGGTATGTAAGTTGAAGAAGGCTTTGTATGGTCTGATGCAGTCACCAAGAGCTTGGTTTGGTCGACTTCATAAGGCTATGATTGCTTATGGGTATAAGCAAAGCAATGCTGATCATCCTTTGTTTATTAAAAGGATGGGACAATAAGGGTATGTATGGCAACCATTCTATTTCAAAAAATTGATTCTGAGTCAGAATCGATTTTTCCTATTTCTGGATATTTGGAGTAATTCTGTACCAACAAATGTTGTATGGTGAAAAATTGTTTCTGTTATTACAGAGGAATAGAAACATGTATGGATTGTATGGATTGCCATCCATAGATTTGAAGTTCTCAAGAAAGACATGAGATGTCTCATCCTGTTCATTAAGGTGATCCTTTGAGGCAAAAACTGCATTTAGGCATAGAACGCTAAAACCGCATTTAAGCATGAGAGAGCACAAGGGATGAACGTTAAAACCGCATTTAGGCATAGAAAATACAAAGAACACGATCAAATCAAACAAGAATACAATTCTTACGGACCTCAAATCTCAATCAAAATAACATTTTTAATCAAAGATTGGGAACATGAGCATCAAATTAAAAGGAAAAATCGAGTAGCACCGAAGGCATAATCAATACACAAAAAAAAACCATAAAGTGCATATTAACTGAGAAGAAACTGAGATAAACACAGAGTGGCGTAAAAGCACTAACCAGGTTCAACAATACTCAGAGATGTCGACGAATTTGGATTCTTTTTTTTTTTTTGGGAATTTAAAAACTATGTACTTGAGATGCATAGTTCATAGATACCTGCAAGAACAAACGATTCTGTTCAACAGCTAGTGTTTATACAACTAAAAACCCTAAAATTTGTTGAAGATTAGAAGGTGAGGAGGAAGAAGAAAAAGACGAAGCGAACAAGAAGAATCCTCATTTCTTTTTTATTATAAAATTCTTCTGAAAAATATAGAAGAATCTTCACTAGGTGGAACCACGGGAGATGAGAAAGAGAAGAAAATTTGTTGAATGATTTAATAAAAGCCACATTTTTATTTAATTACTAACTAATATCTAAAAACTAAATTAGAAAAATTCCCGTCGAGCTCTGCAATCCGACCACCACTTAAAGAAAGCACGAACACGGATCCCATCAAGCTTTGCGATCCGACCTTCAACGAGCTTCCCAGTAATCTTCTTTGAGTAGGTAGCAAGGTAGTTGTTCGGAGGGAGGGTAATTTTACAGTTATCGCCAAGTTTCACAATGAAATCACCAGAGGTCCGATTGAGTGTGTAATCAAAGACGTTAGTCGGTGACAACGTAGTATTAAGGTTGGGGTTAGGGTTTTAAGAGAAATTTGCATATGAGAGAACCACAAAGAGGAGGAAGATCGAAACAAACCAGGAAAAGAGGAGTCTGCCATTTTTTCCTTCCTTTGGGTTCCTTGTTTGGGATTCTAGGGAGAGCGAAAAAGAAGAAGAAAGCGAGGGAAGGAGGAGCGACCTTAGGGGCGATGTTGATCCGATAGACGAAGCCGATCTTCTTGCTGAGCTCTTTACCAGCGTCGGTGGCAAGTTAGAGCTTCAACTTGAGAGTTGCAGAGGTCAAGTTGAGAAGATGGGCTCGGTTTTAGGTTTTGTTATGTTTTGATGGTAAATTCCATCAATGACCATGATTCACTTAAGTCAATGTTTTTTACCGAAAAATTGGTAGAATCAATTCTAAATGTGAGAAACACCATTTTGGTGTTTCTCAAAAGCTTGCCAGAATCGATTATATCACCCGGTCCGTTTCAAAAAATCACAGAAACAAACCGGACAACCCATACATAATATGCTTCAATTCTGCCTCCAGAATCAGACAAAACATCAGAATCCATTTTTTAGAAGGTTACCATACATACCCCAAGTGACAATTTTGATTGTCTATGTTGATGACATAGTAATCACAGGCAGTGATGCATAGGAAATCCAGAAGTTAAAGACTTATTTGGGCACCGAATTTGAAGTCAAAGATTTGGGCAAGTTAAGGTATTTCTTAGGGATTGAGGTTGCCTATTCAGCCAAGGGCATATCTCTCTCTCAAAGAAAATATACCCTGGATTTATTGAGTGAAACAATGCTTGGGTGTAAACCAGCAGATACACCTCTTGAGCCCACAGCACACACTTGAAGAGTAAGGAAGGTGACCCAGTGGATAGGGGTAGGCTATCAGAGGTTAGTTGGCCAATTGATATACCTCTCACATACCCAACCAGATATCACTTTTGTTGTGAGTGTCGTAAGTCAATACATGCATGATCCTCACTCCTCTCACTTGGAGGCAGCATACAGAATACTTCGCTACCTCAAGTCATCTCCTGGAAAAGGAGTCTTGTATCTCCACATAGCCATATCCGGATAGAAGCATACACTGATGCAGATTGGGCTGGCAGTCCTGATGACAGGTGATCAAACATCCGAGTATTGCACATTTGTTGGAGGAAACCTAACTACTTGGAGAAGCAAAAAACAAGCAGTTGTAGCTCGGTCGAGTGCTGAAGCTGAATTTTAGAGCTATTGCATAGGGTATTTGTGAACTTCTCTGGCTCAAGGGACTTCTTCAAGATTTGGTTATGAATGTTGATCTTCCAATGCAACTCTACTGTGACAGCAAGTCGACAATCAACATTGCTCACAACCCGGTCCAACATGATCGTACCAAACATGTTGAGATTGACCGGCATTTTATCAAAGAAATTTTGGAACAGGAAATTATTTGTATTCCATTAATCCAGTCTGGTGAGCAGCTGGTTGGTATCCTTACCAAAGGAATCAGTATTAAGTTATTTTGTCCTATAATTAGCAAGTTGGGCATGTTTGATATGTATGCTCCAACTTGAGGGGGAGTGTTGTACTATAGGTTCAAGGGTAGAATTGTCCTAGGGGTATTTTTGTCCTTGTACCCATTCCAAAATGTTCTTTACATTATAGATAAAGATGGATGTAGTCACTCCGACCCAAGCCAGTATTCACGGAACTCAACAACTTATATATAATATCATAGATGGATCTACAAAGGAAAAATACAAAGAGCTCTGCATGCAAAAGCTTCTCGCTTTGGCAGACCAAGTGAGTCCCTTACTCTTCTGATATTGTGTCTGTAATCTGTCTTTTTTTTTCCTTCCTCTTTTGTTTTCTTTCTTCTTCTTCTTTTTTCCTTATCCTTCTCTGCTTCTTCCACCTTCATCATCATCGTCATCTTCTTCTTAATCTGTCTTTTTTTAATCCTTCCTCTTCTGTTTTCTTTCTTCTTCTTTTTTCCTTCTTCTCCTTCTCTGCTTCTTCCTCCTCCAACGTCGTCGTCGTCATCATCGTCTTCTTCTTCTTCTTTTCTGTTTTTTTTAATTCTTTCTTCTTTTTTCCCTTCTTCTCCTTCTCTACTCCGACACTGTTTTTATTTTTATTTTTTTCTCTTTTTTTTTTCTTCCTCTCCTTCTCTACTGCCTCCGCCATCCTCTTTTTATTTTCTACAGTTCTTCTCATCCTTTTCTTTTTTTTACCATAGAAATGGAGGCCAACAAGATTGAAACTTCAAATACGTGGTCTGTAGAGGTCAGGGAACTTTTGCACCATGAGACCACCTTGGCACCCTCTCTTAGACCTCTTTATCTTCTTCTCCCATCTCTTCCTTGAGACCCCTCCTCTCTCATCATAGATTATCTGGTGCACCATTGTCTACGCATCCTGCAGAAACGAGAAGAAATTAGATGTGCAACATAAAATTATATGTATGTAACTAAGCTATGCACGCTCAGGATGCCTAGGTGACAAGGAACCTAGGCACATGGCCACCACGTTGGGTTATCGCGACAACTATGCTCTTCAACCATGCTTGCTTGATACTTCAATTCAACTCAGGATTAACGCTTGCTACTTATAGGTAACTCTTTGAGCTTTGTGGAAAATGTAAACCAACAATCATTAGTATTCCCAAAACCATCGTGACCATAAGGTCACCACCAATGTGTCTAGTTTGCTAGACTTCCTGTTCATCTTGTATCAGTGAAATTACTCAATTTCACAATTTCCCCATGATCAAAGGAGGGATTATATCCAGAAGAGCACAGCCAAGTGGTTCAAGGACCTGTATACACCAAATGCCTTGTTTTACAACTTTCTTGCCCTCCTTGCTTTTCTTCTCTTATAGTTACAACAACTCAGCCTTAGCCCAACTGAATGGAGTCAGCTACACAAATCCTTTCAAATATATATATATATATATATATGAAAGTAAGAGGAAAGAGGATAGCCCAGGAAATCAGAAAGATCTCAGTTACATGATGTCGATAACGTGGATCTTTGCCCTCCAATAGGCTCTATCTAGGTCATACTTGGCACAAGACCAAGACTAAGCATGTCACTCTTCACAACCTTACCGATAGTAATTTTAGGCCTGCCCCTAGCTCTTTTAGCTCCTTCAAACGGCATCAGATCACTCCTTACTAGGGCGTCCCCAGGCCTCCTATGCACATGGCCAAACCACCTCAGACGACATTCTCGGAGCTTGTCGCTAATCGGGGCAACTCCCACATCAGCTCTAATACACTCGTTCCTCACTTTATCCTTCCTAGTTTTGCTGCACATCCATCTTAACATGCTCATCTCTACAACATATAGCTTCTATATGGCACTTCATAATTGCCCAATATTCCGCCCCCAAACATCATAGCAGGTCAAACAACAGTCCTATTGAACTTCCCTTTAAGCTTTAAAGGAATGTGTCGGTGATGAGGCATAAAACACCCCACCTATCAGAGGCTGCCACATGACCGACCGGACCTCAGTCCGAGAACCGAATTGAGCCGAGCAGGAAACCGGGCCGACCCCATCTCCGATAAAGTCACCTGACAGAGCCAGACTCGCGCAAGCTAGCCGGTGGTGGCTGAGGCTGAGCTCTGAGCCGAGCTCACACAGGTCAGCCATAAACCCCTGGCCGAGCTGACTGCCAAGGCCAACCTCTCGGGCCGACCTCCCAGGCCGAGGTGACTGTCAAGGCCGACCGACCAGGCCGACCTCCGAGGCCGAGCCCTCCTCCACAGAAGCTACCATAGCGCCCTACCGGGGATCGCGGGGCCACATCAGCATATCCCGAGAATCACGGGATAAGGATCGAGCCACGATCCCAGCGCAATACGAAATCACACTTTACATGGACTCTTACCTTAATAAGAGCCCTACCCCGAAAATAGCTCTCTACTCCGCTCAACGCGAGAGAGCCTTCCAAAAGAAGGACTCCTACCATACTAGGACTCTCCCAACCGCCTCATCTCATCCTCACTCTATAAATACCCAGGTATGGAGCACCATTCCTCATCTTGCTTTTCACTATGCAGTTACGCTGTTGCATTGGAGACCTGACTTGAGCGTCGGAGAGACCTTGGCCGGAGCCACACCGGCTCTCTTTTGCTCATCGCTTGGTTTTTGCAGGCTCATCCGTGGGCGAACCGGGCATCGGAGGTTTTCACCCGCAACAGTCGGTCACACAGTACTCTGGTCACACCTAATGTGAGACTGAAACCAGTCCCAAAAAACCCACAAAATTCAGAATAGGCCAGAAATTAGAAGGTTTAGGATTTAGTCAAACCAACCAAAGGACTTCTCCCAGCTTTGAATCAAATGATGCTTGTATAGGGTAGAAACATTGCTGAAAGTTTCAATTGATTCTGATGGTTGAGCTGGAAGATATGACAGCAACTCCCGAAATAGAAACTAATTCTCTGCAGGCCAATCCAGCCATGTGATGGTGATCAGACTTGGATTGAATGTAGGATCCATGGAGAGAGGGTCCTGCTGCAGGTTTGATGAAGTTCTGATGGGTAGAAGTGAAGTCATGAGGGTGGAATGAAAATAGAAAGTATGCAAATTATGGAAGTTTCAGGCTTGGAGTGGGGGTGGAAGTGAGGATCGAATGGAGGTGATGGTGGGAAGGTTGTATGCTCCAAAGATCAACTAAAACTGATGGTTGTTTGCAGAGATATGAGTTTCACAAATTCCAGCACCAGATCTGGAAGAAAACTGGGAAGGAACAAGATGGCTCGATCCTTAATTGTAGAAAAGCAGCAGCAGCAGATCTGGAGTAGCAGCAGTAACACTCGGATGGTCTTCTCAATGGTTGGAGTAGTGAGCAGTCAAGGATTGGTGGAGAGGCAGAAAAGATGGAGAAATAGAAAATAGAAGGTTGGGGGATAGATGGATTGGGCCCTCTCAGCCAGGCTCCTTCAGCCCTTCAAGTCAATCACTCAACTTGAGAAGAAATCACACTTGCAGCAAAGCAATATTTTCATTCATCATAATCAAATCGTGGGGATGGCTATATCAACCTTACAAATAAATAGAAGCAATACTTGCTTCCCAAGAAAAGACAAAAATAGAAACTAACTTATTGACTCAATCTTAAGAATTAGAAACTACTCTAATTAACTAGGACTGAAATAAAAATAGAAACATAATAAAATCTTCTCAAGTCTTCAAATCTCCTTGTGGGACCCACTTGGATGACTTAATCGTTGCAGCCGAAATCTTCAGCATGTGGTCCCCATTAGTTCAACTTATTAGCTTTAGAAGAATGAAAAAATTGCCCTTCACTTAAGGACTTGAATAACTAATACTTAAAAGACTAATCTGCCCCCACAATCTAGTAAATATTCACACTAAGGGGCTGTGACACTGTTCAAGTGAACAGTATTTTGGCCTCTTCTTCTTCAGGTCTTGATCTACATCAACACCTCTCCACTTCAACCATCGCACTTTAATTCTTTGAGAAACGCAATAATCTATGTCACCTTCTTTGTGTAGGATAGATCCTAGATATCTGAAATACTCACTTGGCGGTATCTCTTTCTCCTCAATTTTCACCATGTCATCATCCATCATAGTGTGACTGATGTTACACCTCATATACTCCCATCTTTGATCTACTAATTCAACCATAGTTCAAAATCTCGACGAAATTTCGTCGAGATATCGAAAATTTCGAATATTTCGGTGAGCAAAAACGAAATGCCAATTCGAATTGAAAAAATTCAATCGGTGAGATGTCAAAATTTTGATTCTTTGAAACATCTCACCGAAATTTCGGCCAGCCGTTACAAAGTCACATTATAATAGGCTCTAATCTCGTTAGTCTCTGTCGAAATTTCAACCAAGACCTCTCTGGGTTACCTCATTTTGACTTTTGAAGTTCCAGATTGCTATTTTGAGCTTTGTTCTTTGATTTCTCGCCGCATCAATGCCGGAATCACTTGGGAAACACATCATTGAAGCTTGTTCTACAATTTCAAGTAACTCATATTCTCCCAAAATGTTATTTTGAGAAAAATAAGATCAATACATGTTGGCTAGTGATGAATCTATTATATGTTAGACACTGGAAGCGCCACACGGAGTTGATTTTTTTTCTCTATATATATTATTTTTTTTTAAATTTTGATTTTCCTATAACAAAAATCTAAAAAAAATAGGGGTTATGTAAACTGTATGAGGATCACCTCACGATATCGAAAATATTTTTCTGTCAATAATTAATTATTTTAATTTTCTGAAATTATGAAATTTATTTAAAAATTCAAAAAAAATGGGGGAAAATATGAGGTGTTGGTTTGAAAATTAATAAACAATATGAAAATAAATTCTACATATTTTGTAAGTGCTTCCCATAGCATATCATTTTCAGTTTTGTTGTGCTCGGCTAATATTTATTTGAAAATATTTTAAAAAATTGTTTTTAAATATGAGAAAAATATAAGGGTTTGGGGAAAAATACTAAATAGTTATATACTTGTTTTAGTACTCTCAAACTAAAACAATTGATGTGCTTCAGTGATTAATGAATTGTTTTATTCATATAATAGTAAACAAGTCAGATTATGGCGGACCATGAGATGACTGAGGCAAGGGGCAGAGACAGGACGAGCAGGGGGAGCAGAGGCAACCTAGGCGCCCTAGGGGTGACATTGCATGGTTGCACAAAGTGGCAATTACTGTCACTAGAAGTTTTTGGGAGGTGGAGCCACTAAACTCAGACAACATCTGGCGGGGAATTCTTCTAAAGTAGTCTCATGTCATATGGTCCTTGTCAAGGTATTTAGGACCATAAGTGAGTTCATGAGGGAGTCAGAGGAAGGCTCAGAGGGAGAAGGCAAGGGTAGAACTTGAGGATGCAGTGAGGAGAATAATGGGAGGCTATGATGATGATGATGATGATGATGATGACAGTGATGATCCTGTCTATGTGTCTGATGATATACAGACTGAGGAAGAGGCTAGGGATTGGAGACAGGCATAGGTGGGAGAGACTGAGAATAGGTGGTGGTGGTAGTGGAGGAGTTGGTACCTCTAGAGCAGGTGGGAGGCAACCTGGGTTGCCTTATCCTTTCAGGAGATCACAGAGTACGAGGGCAACTCCACCTCCACCTCCAATAGTACTACCAAGAGTTGACCTCGCACTATACCAGGATTCTGGTGTCTACAGGAAGAAAGGCGGCAAGAAGCCAATATAAAAGGAGTATGGAAAAATATGAAGGGGATGGTGAAGGAATTTATAGCTAAGTGGATGTTATACAATACCATCCCAGCATACACTGTCCAAGGCCCCTTTTATCAGACTATGATAGATTCAATTGTTGAGGCTGGCCCAGGGTTTAAGGGGCCCACCCCATTTGAGATCAAGAATATTTACTTGCCCCAACAGAAGAGTGAGCTTGAGGAATATATTGCTAAAATGAGGGGGGCGTGGGAGAGCTATGGGGTGACTATCATGTGTAATGGTTGGACTGATCCTACAAGAAAGTCCATCATCAACTTTATGGTGTATTGTGATGAGAGGACAATATTTCTCAAATCTGTGAATGCATCCAAGGAGAAAAGGATGCAAAATATATCTACAAGTTGTTGAAGGAGGCGGTAGCTGAGGTAGGAGTAGAGAACATTGTCCAGATTGTAACGGACAACGGAAACAACTTCAAGAAGTTCCGTGAGAGGTGATGAATAACAGTAAGTATCGGCCTTTTTGGACACCTTAAGCTGCCCATTGTATAGACCTCATGCTGAAGGATATGGGGAAGCTTAAATTGGTACAGAATGTTGTCAATAGGGCAAGACAAGTGACCAATTTTGTATACAACCATGGGTTTCATTAAACTTCTTGAGGGAGAAGTGTGGGTGACTTGGTGAGGCCGGGCATAACTAGATTTGCCACAAACTACATTGCACTCAAGAGCTTTGAGACCAAGAAGTCCAGACTCAGATCTATGTTTGCTTGTGAAGAGTGATTTGAATGGAGGGGATCCAATACCCAAGGTAGTATGGAAGCACAGGCTACCATTTCATCAGATGACTTCTGGATAAAGCTGAATAAAGTAGTGAAAATTTTGGACCCAGTGGTCCAGGTTTTGCATATAGTAGACTCCGCTCTCAAGGGGCCCACCATACCACATTTGTATGTTGTTATAGACTTGATGAAGGAAAGTGCGTACAATGTGAATCCACGAGATAGTAAATACTTCCTCAACATTATCAAAGATCGTTGGGAGCTTCACCTTATGCATCCACTGCATAAGGCTAGTGAGTACTTTGTTTATGCAACTAACTAGTAAGGCATTGCCAATATATACATGTGAATTTTCAGCATACTATTTGAACCCCATAATGTAGGACAGCATTGAAGATTCAACCAGTCCAAAAACAGGATCTGAAATCAGGGTGGTGACTTAGGTTAATGGAAATAGGACTGGAATGCTCGGATGGGTTAAGGGGTTGGTCTAGGGTTAGGGTAAGGTAATGGAATGGGACTGAAACAATAGGGGACCAAAAGGATTAAACACAATTCAGTAAACAGTAGGTTCCCCCTCTGCCGATTGCACTAAAAGGCTAGGAAAACTGAGTTTGGGCAGAATTGGAGAGAAATCCAATAGCAGCCAATGTGCAGGGCAAATGAGGCTGAAACTTGGATCGAGTGGGGGTCGTGGGGGGGAGGGGGAAGGTGTGCTGCAAAGATTGAAGAAAAGTAATGGCTAGATTGGACAGGGGGTTGAGGGAAAGAAATTAGAAGGTTAGGCTCAAAAATAAAAAGTAACCTTAGAACAGTAGGTTGGGCAACAGCAGAGCAGCTCGGTTGAACGGATGAGGCTTCTAATGGCTTGAGAACATGAAAGGGATGAAGAACAGCAACTGAAATCAACCTCCTGGGCTTCCCACCGCAAGGAGTCAACTGGATCATACACCAGTTCCTTTCTCCATGGATCAAACACCAAGGAAAACTTCAACAGAAGTAAACATGCATAACAGCAGTAGTTGAGAATAAAAATTGTGGCCTAGTAAGGCCTTCTAGGTTGCTTTATAGATTGCAATGAAAGAGAATGGCAAGGAGTCAAAATTCGGAAGTCTCAAATTAGAAACTTCCAACCTTGACCCCTTCCTTGAGTTACAAAACACTACCAGCCTAAATAGATTGTGGCTGATGTGAGGCTCGACTATTCTAATAACAACTTAAATAAATAAAAGAATCAATAAAAAGACTCAACTATACTATGGGACCACCACTTAAATTAGACCAGCTGAACCAACCGGTTCACTGGTTCATTACAAGACCCAACAAATAAAACACAAAAAACCCAATAGAACCGCGGCCTTCTTCTTCTTCTTCTTCCTTGAATAAACCCTTGGTTCTGCATCACCCCAAGTACAAATATAGACATAACCTTGGGTTGAATACTACCCTTATTAAAGCAATGAAGAAAGTAGTTGCCAAGTTGGAGCCAGACAGTAAATTACAGTCTATCTGCAACACTGAGGTGAGTCTTATAATTTATTTGGAATATAGTTAGTAAATAGTAATGAGTCATTAGTAATTTTAATATTTTTCCAAATGGGTATAGATGAAGAGTTTTAGGGATGTATTGGGGAGTTTTGGAACCTATGTTGTAAAGTAAGGCAGGTCACGCAGTGATGTTGGAACTCATTCAATTCAATATCTTATTCTTTAAATCATAGTTATCAAGGCGGGAAGGCGACCATGGCGTTTTAGAGGGTAAGAAACAAAGCGACACCGCCATGACGGCAAAGCGCCCGCCATGGCGGCCAAGGAGACCAAGGAGTCTGGACGCCATGGCGACACCTTGGCGACGCCTTGATAACTATTAGTTTAAATTACATATGTATTGAAACTTATGAAATGCAAATAACATGTCTTTTTTGTTGTAATGCAGCTGAATGGTGGGTGTTGTATGGAAGTATAGTAGAGAATTTAGGGAAAATAGCAATCAAGGTCCTCTCCCAGACATGTATGGCATCCAGCAGTGCACAGAACTGGAGTACGTTTTTGCTCATCTACTTCAATAGGCGAAACAAATTGGATTCCCAAAGTCTATTTGACTTGGTGTATGTGCACTACAATTTGAGGCTGAAGATGCAACACATACGCATGGGACAGGAGGGTAACAAGTACACTATCGATCTCGCCGACATTTTCCAGGTGGATTCAGACGATGAAGATCTTATTGTGGATTGGGTGAGGGATAGAAGTAAGCCAGTGTTGGATTAGGCTGGAGGTAAGCCTGACCCCATGATAGCCAAACAGATGGCTGCTGATCAAGATGAGTTCATGGCTAAAGAAGGTCAGGTACACGCACGGGAAACATCACCCATGTCGTTCCAGCATACAGGTGGCAATGCTGATGAGGATGAAGATAACTGGTCCATGTCCTCAGGTGGTGGGACTCAAACTCACAGATCTCCACCGATTACTCATATTGGTGGAGATGATGACGATGATTGATGCAGGGCCATCGGCAGCCCCTGCCAAGCCTAGCCCAGAGCCAGTAAAGAACCTCACGTCTAGTGATGCAGGTGCATTGCCTTGGACCAACCCAAACCCATTTGGGTATCCATGTGAAGATGAAAGGGTCCAACTAGGTCTCAGGATTCAATAGGGTATTTAATTTATTTATTTAATAGGGTTTTTATTAGTGAGTTTATCATGAAATTTTCTGTTTTAGTTTTAATAGGTTATTTAGTGGTAAGAGTCTATCTAGGATTTTTAAAGTTTTATGAGTCCATTAGAGTTAAGGTTAATTTCAGATTTAGAGTATAATTAGGAGTCTTTAATTGTTTTTCTTTTAAATATCAGTGCAATCAAATAATAATCAGTTTTGAAAGAATGAATATTTGAGTTGTTTTGCTACCAGAATGATACAAACAATGCTCGTGTGACCATCTCCTCCCCCCCCCCCCCTTTGTGCGATCTCTCTTTCTCTCTCTTCTTCTTTTTCTTCTTTCATTCTTCCAATCATTTTCCCAATCTCAGGTTTTGTTTCAGCAGAATAGTGTATAATAGAGAGCTAGACGGAACTCCTTCGGCAGAGCTGTCTGGTTCAATACCTTGATTGAAGGAAGGGCTTTCATAGGCAATCAGAACTTCTTCCCCCAAACCCTTTCCCTGTTGCAAGCAAGTAAACCAGTTGTAGATTTGGTTTCCCTTTTACCGCCATGTCCAATTCTGGAGTTGGTCTTAGTGTTGGTGCTTGCCTGATGGTGTCTCTATGATCTGGAAACAATATCGCTAAGGATTAGAAACCCTTTCGAAGCTTTTGTGTGCAATCAGAGCTTGAGTTGGAGGCCTAAATCAATCGCACGGAACTTCCTTTACCACTGGTTCTGTTGTGTTCACAGGTTGAAGACGATCTCCATTTCCTTTGGCAAATAAACCGCTTTCTTTCACTTTTTCCTATTTTATCCTTTTCTTCTAATAATACGACTCATATTCATATTTTGTTTTTCCATTCCAAAACTACCCCTATCACTCATACGTTACATTTCCTTTATTTCCTCTAGTCTTTTGTGTTTCTATTAATTACAAATCTGCCATCTCTCCTTTACAACTTCAGATTAATTACAATTCTACCATTGCTCTTTAAAAATCTTGATTTATCTAATAGTTTGTTATTCAACATTGGATTTGAGTGCTTCTTTTCTTGGGTGGGCCCTTAAGCAACCTGTTGAATAATGTACACCAGAATACCGTGTGGGTATTCTGGTCTTTTACTACTTTATTTTTATGTTTGATGTTTCTAGCTATGTCGGCTGTGCTAGGGCCATTATTGTCTTTTACCTGTAACTCTTTATATTATAAATACATAGCTTGGCTGATCTAATCGATCATTCAAGCAATTCCATTATTTCTGTTTTGTTAACACAACCCAATAAGGATTATTCCAACTCGGGTTTGCATTAAATCAGTATCAGAGCCAAACATCCTACCTTTGGCAAAATGTCGTCTTACCACTTTTGTATTCGTGTTCAACTACCTAATGGAAATGTGGCTATGCTATATATCGATGATGAAATAGAGGAAAGCATCGTATCTCAAGCAGTGATGGATACTTGTGTTGAAACTGACGAGTTCCTTGACAGAGGTGATGGCGTGTACCTCATTGCCTTTCATCTTCCTCCTAGTTTTTATGATGGTGCTTGGTGTCGAGCATTTCCATCTTCAAAGCACATCATCAAGGTGGGTAGACAATGGTTGGAAGACCACAGAGGAAGAATTGACTGTGAGGAGGATTTATGCAATATTACATCTCCTTACATGTCACGTAAATATTGTATTCATGGGTTGCCTAAGGAAGAAATCAAGCAGGATGCTGAACCAACATTGAGCAAGGACAAGGTGACCGCTCCAATCGTTGCCAATCGAGTAGAAGATAATCCGATTGAAGGTGTGCAGTTCCCAAAACAGATTTATTTTCAAGAGACACCATTTGTCGAAGATCATCAAGAGATCATGACGATGGATCTCTTCCATAAGCCGATTGATTTTATGCTTCCCGATGGTTAATTTGACAAAGAGTTTTGGTTCGTAGATTTTGTGAAAGATGATTATGGCTTTTTCAACGATGCAAATCATCCGATGTTGATCCTTCAACATTTTAAAACTCAAGGACGAGTTTTTTCCAACATCGGGGGAGTTGATGCAGGTGCACTACCTTGGACCGACCTAAACCCATTTGGGTATACATGTGAAGATGAACCGGGTCCAACTGGGACTTTGGGTTCAATAGGGTATTTAATTTATTTATTTAAGAGGGTTTTTATTAGTGACTTTATCATGTAATTTTCTGTTTTAGTTTTAATAGGTTAATTAGTCGTAAAAGTCTACCGAGGATTTTTTTAAGTTTTATGAGTCTATTTGAGTTAAGGTTAATTTCAGTTTTAGAGTTTAATTAGGAGTCTTTAATTGTTTTTCTTTTAAATATCAGTGCAATCAAATAATAATCAGTTTTGAAAGAATGAATATTTGAGTTGTTTTGCTACCGGAATGGTACAAACAATGGTCGTGTGACCATCTCCCCCTCCCCTTTGTGCGATCTCTTTTTCTCTCTCTTCTTCTTTTTCTTCTTTAATTCTTCCTATCTCAGGTTTTGTTCTAGCAGAATAGTGTATAACAGAGAGCTTGACGGAACTCCTTCAGCAGAGCTGTGTCTGGTTCAATACCTTGAGGCGATCAGAACCCTGGAATTTCTTCCCCCAAACCCTTTCCCTGTGCGAACAAGTAAACCAGTTGCAGATCTGGTTTCCCTTTTACTGCCATATCCAGTTCTGGAGTTGGTCTTAGTGTTGGTGCTTTTGCCTGATGGTGTATCTATGATCTAGAAACAATATCGCTAAGGATTAGAAACCCTTTCGAAGCTTTTGTGTGCAATCAGAGCTTGAGTTGGTGGCCTGAATCAATCGCACGGAACTTCCTTTACCGCTGGTTCTGTTGTGTTCACAGGTTGAAGCTGACCTCTATTTCCTTTGGCAAATAAACCACTTTATTTCACTTTTTCCTATTTTACACTTTTCTTCTTCTAATAATATGACTCATATTCATATTTTGTTTCTCCTTTCTAAAACTACCCCTATCACTCATACATTACCTTTCCTTTATTTCCACTAGTCTTTTGTGTTTCTATTAATTACAAATCTGCCATCTCCTTTACAACTTCAGATTAATTACAATTGTACCATTGCTCTTGATTTATCTAATAGTTTTCTATTCAACTTTGGATTTGAGTGCTTCTTTTCTTGGGTGGGCCCTTAAGCAACCCGGTACAGGTTATTCCAACTCGGGTTTGAGGTCCAGCTTAGGCCCAGGCCCAGGCCTCATCAGCACCCTGGCCAAGCCTACAGCCCAGCCCAGCCCAACCAGCCAAGCCCAGATCTAGCATGGTCTGGCCATGCCTAGCCTGCGTGCAGTTTTTGCAAAGGACAATGTTGGCCAATTCTGGAATGGCTCAACAGCCTCTGCGTTTTGGTATATATAGGGGAAGAGAAGACTAAGCATCCTCTTGAGGTACATGCATTTGAATTAAAGACACTGTTGGAATTCCAACACCTAGAAACCAAACTCCACTACATAGAAACTATCCCCAAGAAAATAGAAAATTGTTCCCAGACCTTGGAAATACAAACAAGACTAAAATAAAAGAAAGCAATAAACCTGCCTAGGAACATGAAAAGGCACAAAAACAAAGCTAGCCTTTGTGGGGCCAGCTTGACAGCTTAAAGGAGTCCACGATTGGACTGTGCAGGCTAGAAATAAATTTAGTCCATGACTGGAGCAAGTTTGAACTTGGGGTGTAACTTGGTCTTGGACTGGGGCCTTGAGCTTGAGTTGGGCTGTGTGCTTGGGCAGGGACTGATAACGCCTAGGCCTGGGCCTAAGTTGGAGGTGCTTGACTGGGTCTGGGTTAGGCTTGGCAGGGACTGCCGATGGCCTGGGCTTAAAAATAATGCAAACCTGAATGAGTAAGCAAGCCAAGATCGAATCTGGAAGAAAATGAAGATAGATAAGTTGTAGATGATAACAGATAGGTGACAGCCTAGAGTCTTAGTTGCCCAGCCATAGGAGTCCCACCTAGGCCAATCCGCAGGAGACCCACCTGGGTTGCCGAGTCTCACAACTCTTGTTTCTCACAAGGGTTCTAAAAAGAATATTTGACAAATTCTGGAGGTTATGAGAACCCTCCCCACATTTTGCATTTATAGAGAAAACATGGAGGCTAAAACCTCCAAGTTAAATTGGGAGTACAAAAGGACTTTTGGGCTTCCTCACACCTAGAAAATAAACCCAATAAAACATTAAACAAATTAACTACAACTTTCAAACTTCCAACTAGGAAATTTAAAAGGCAATTACTACACCTAGGAACTTAAAACAATCTCATTAATTCTACTTAGGAATACGAAAAGCCAACTAAAGTACCTAGATATTTGAAAGATAAAAAAATAAAAACATGAGACTAAATAAAAAACTGGGCCACACATTGGCCCTTACAAAAACTGCATGCAGGCTAGGCCTGGCCAGACCATGCTAGAACTGGGCTTGGCTGGTTGGGCTGGGCCGCAGGCTTAGCCAGGGGGATGACAAGGTCTGGGCCTGGGCCTAAGTTGGACGTGGGGTGCTTGACTGGGTCTGGGCTAGGCTTGGCAGGGGCTGCTGATGGACCTGCATCAATGATGGAGGTGATGATAATTGTGGTGGTGATGATGGAATTCGAGAGCAGTAGGAGCCGGCCGCAGAGCCGATCCGATTCACCAGAGAAACACAGTTTGATCATGCCACATAGGATACGAACCACGATGCACATGCCCCCTCACCGGCCACACATAAGGGTTACTCAAGAGGGCCTTGTGCCCAGCTCCATTCAGGTAGGCAGGCTGATCTTATGGACATTGATACCTTATCTAGCTCTGTTTGTGGATTGAGTATTGGCGACAGGGACAGCAGATCGAGCGGGCAGTGGCGTGCCCCATCTTTTGGCGGAGAGAGCAGTCCATCTCCCGCACAATCTGAGTACAGTGCATCACATTCACATCCATATGAGCATATATCTTCTTCATCCATTCCCAGTTTTGAGTACGACTCCCACTTACAGGGACATAGAGGATCGTCTATTGTGGATGACATCTTCTCTTACCTAACCCACCAACCGTACTCGTACATGCTCTCAGAGGCGTCATATCACAGTGGATCAGTGGGTAGTTCTTCACACTTTGGAGACCCATAACCTAGTGTAGGTTACCTTCAGTATGTCGATGATGCAATTTACATGGTAACTATAGAGGACTATACTCGTTTCTTCTCCCAGACTATGATGTGACATTCATATGTCCTACAGTCAGAGGACAATGAATGTCGGCTCCATTGGACTACGAGTGGGATCGATCCTGGACGGCTCACATTTGTTTTTTGATCTTTTTTTCTTGAGCCCATGTCTTTCCGACCTCTTTCTTCTAGGGCGTCCCCCGTATGCGACACGTCGCGTCAACACCTGGATGCGGTGATAAATAGGCAAGGGCAAGTAAGAGGATTTATGCCAGCCTAGAAACGTAGGATTAGATTAACTTCCTGGAACATTAGATCCCTAACGGGTAACAGCCTGGAATTGATAGGTGTTTTGAGGAGACGAAGGATTAATACAGTTTGTATCCAAGAGAAAAGATGGAAGAGTAACAAAGCTAAAGTGTTGGACGACTTCAAACCTTGGTATGCGGGAGACCAAAGTAATAGAAACGGAGTGCGGATAATAGTGGATAAAGATCTAAAGAATGATGTAGTGGAGGTCAAAAGAGTGGGAGATAGGATTATATCCATCAAACTAGTGTTGGAGAAAGAGGTTGTCAATGTCGTTTGTGCTTACGCACCCCAGCTTACAGCCATGTTGGGAGCGATTGTAGAGGCTATGAAGCATGGAGGATTCGGGGTTGGGGAGAGGAACAAGGAGGGGACCTTAATCCTAGACTTTGCGGTACCCTATGATCTATCCATTGTGAACACTTGCTTTGAAAAAAGAGAACACTTAGTTACCTACAAAAGTGGGATTCATACTAGTCAAATTGAATTCTTTCTAACAAGAAGGGGAGACAGATTGGTGTGTAACCCTGGATGTTTGTCTTAGAGCCCAGAAGCGTAGGAGGAGAGAAACTATGCACCCTAAGATAAGGTGGTGGAGATTAAAGGGGAGTACCTAAGGAAATTTACTGATAATATGGTCAAACAAAGAAAGTGGGACTTTGAAGGAGACACCAATGCGGTGTGGCACGAGATGATTTGTATTAAGAGGGTTGCCAAAGATGTGCTAGGGGGAAGAGAAGGGTAGTTGCCAGGTCCCTAGGGAGAATTGGTGGTGGAACGATGAGGTCCAAGCAGCTATTAAGACCAAGAAAGTATATTTTAAGACTTGGCAAAGGACTAAGGAAACAGATGATAAAAAGAGGTATAGTGATGCCAAAAACGATGCTAGGAAGATTGTGGGGATGGCTATGGCAAAGAAATATGAGGATCTCTATATCAACCTAAATACAAAAAAGGGGGGGGGGAAGCAATATATAAAATATATAAAATAAGAGAAAGGAAGAGTAGAGATTTCAAACAGGTGAGAGGTATAAAGGGTGACGATGGAAGAATTCTGGTAAGGGATGAGGACATTGTGAAGAGATGGGATGAGTATATTTGTGACCTACTAAATGGAGATAGGTCGAGTAGAAATGACCCGGAGGATTACTTTCTTCAACAATACACCACGCGCCATAGATATGTTGGAAAGGTTATTGTTGCAGAAGTTAATGAAGCCTTAAGAAAGATGAAAGCAGGCAAAACACCATACCCAGATGAGATTCCAATTGAAGTTTGGAAAACCCTAGAAGGTTGTGGGGTTTGTTGGTTAACCAATCGGTTTAATAGGATTATTTGTGATCTCAACTTCTCCTCTAATATATTTCATTCAAATTGGAAACTGCCTAGAGAGTTCAATTTCCTCCTTGAACTTGCCATAAATAGGATAAAAATATGACCCCCTCACTAACTTCACATGCTCTTATTAGATCAGTAATAGTACCATCAGCCCCTAATGGAAACCTACCTTCCATCACTAATCTCCAACCAATTCCAAACTTCACCAACACCACCAAACCCATGCACCCCACCAAACGAGAGAGAGAGAGAGTTAAAGAAGCTAGACTTACAATTTGTACAAGGCAACTTTTTTATGATATTTCTATTAGGATGGTTAAATTAAATTTGAGAGGAATCCAAACTCCCCAACTGTGCTCAATGCGAGAGGAACCCAAACTCTGCAACAAGTTCACTTCAAGGGGAACCCAACCTCTAACCTTCCACTAAAGGAAAGTATAGAGATGAATCCTCTTATTTTTCCATTAACAACTCAAGTAATTACTACAGAGTTCAATAACTGACTCAAGGAACCAACCCAAGTACCCAACGACACAACCAACCCACCCTAAGTAACTTCACATATGAACTTAACACCCCATCCCATGGACATCCATGCAGAGAATTGGCCCTCCATATATGTGCACGTATCACAACTAATGCACTGCACACCACCTGTTCCAAGTTGCAAGCCACATGCACTAAAACTCATTTAGTGTTAATGTCTCCAAAAAATCTGATGGAACTAAACTTCGAACGCAATTCAATCTTATACCATAAAGTCAATTGCAATTGCAGAATCAACAAATAGTACTAGATAGTACATATTGGATACAAGGTTCAATCAAATAGAAAAAGAAAGCAGAATTAACGCACCACATAGCAGGAAAATCCGCCGTTTTTTCCTGAGTGATGATAGTACCAGCCCAAGACTTCCCATCTGGAGATGATTCAAACTGAACCGGCATTGCTATGGATCCAATGAGACTGACGGAATTGGCAACCTTCACCTGAAACGGGATTTCGCTCGGTCTCGGCCAATCAGTAATCTCCATTTTGGTAAACTTAGAAGCAGCAGGAGACCCTAGATTCTCCAATTCGGAATCCAAGGGCTCAGTTTTGAATATTGGACTGCGTCCCTGTTTCGCCGTTGATGTCGTTGAGTAAAGTGAAGATTGAAGAATGAAGATTGGGGGCAGAAGCCATTTCTTCGTTGAAGGAGAAGAAAGAGCGGCTACAAATGTTTTACAAAGTTTATTCATGGTGGAACAGAGATTGAAAGATTGAAGAGTGAGAGGGGTTGTGGGAGAGCTTTCAGAAGAACCTAAAACATACTTTCCGTGAAGGTTATTTCAAACTTACAATGCAGCGGCCATCGAACCCTAGGCCTAAGGGTGTCAAACGGTTCAGTTTCGGTTAAACAGTTTGGTTCAGTTTGGTTATGACTGCTTGAGGGTAGAAACCGTAACTAGAGTTAAACGGTCTCATAAGAAAAACCTGGACCATTTGATAAACGGTTTCAATTAAATGATTTTTTATGGTTTTACACGGTTTTGGTTAGATGGTTCTGTACACATTTTCTACTCTATTTATTAATACTAGTTATTGATTAACAGTTATTACTTATTCCTTACTAAGTTATTAGTCTTTTTTTATTTTTTTAAAAGGAAATCATTAATGAATAAACATGACTGCTTAGTAGTTGTTACTTGCTAGGTTTTGATTTTTTGTTTATACGACTCATAAAATCCATTGGATTTCTTGGGATAGACTCTGCAAGTCCAAACAAAAAGGGGGCCTTGGATTTAGAGACCCACAACTCCATAATCAAGCTCATCTGGCTAAAACAGCATGGCGACTATGGTCTTGTCTTGATTCACCATGGGCTCGATTAATGAAAAATATATATTTTCCAAATGTTGATTTTATGCAGGCAAAGATTGGACACCAACCATCCTGGGGATGGAGAAGTATATTGGAAGGTAGAAAATGTCTTTCTCTTGGACTTTTGTGAATTGTGGGTACTGAACAAAACATCTCTATATGGAAAGATAACTAGCCCTACTTCAAGGAATTTTAAAATTCGGTCCAGTAGACCAAATGATTGTCCCTTGGAGAAAGTCTCTGAGCTTATTGATCATCACACAAGGACTTGGAAAATGGATCTTCTAAATGCTTTCTTTCTACCTGCAGATATAAAAGAGATTCTCAAGATTCATCTCAGTCTTTACCCACAGG